>NC_025703.1:8154024-8155726 GCF_000633955.1 Camelina sativa | reverse complement strand
GCAGGGATGATATCAACGATGCTGAGGAGGCCGGAGACGCTGCTTCCGATCATGGTTAACCGTGAGACGAGGCTGCCGACAGAAGGGAGTTCAGCGTTACAGGTGGAGAGAGGGGTCGTCACGACGACCCTACAATCAGAAAGAAGTGTGGAAAGCAACATCTGAATTGCGTTTGTAGGAAGCGAGAATAATCCGGCAGCGTTCGTGGTCGCAGTTGAAACAACTCTGTTTTGCCTTCCGCACTGGAGCTGAACTCCTGCATCTGTTCGTTTGCAGTATATATAGTAGGATTAGTAAATTTGAGTGTACGAAAGATTATTACTTACTATAGAAGACAAAACAGTTGCTGAAATTTCGTGAATTCTATACATTTAGTAGTCTCACAATATTGTTGGTTTTATAAACTTGGTATATCATAAGTTCTTAAAAAAGCTTACTAGCGAAAACGGGAGTAGAAGTGCCGTTGAGAGCGCCATTGAGAGAGCAAAAGATAACCCCATTGACATTGACGAGATTGAGAAGACCACCAACAATACCACCAACAAGACCACCAAGGCCCCCAAGACCACCAACAATACCACCAAGACCAAGCTGAGCCTCAGCCACTGGAGACACCACAATGAGACACACCAAGATCAATGAGAAGATCATGCGTTTGTTCTTGAAGAGTGCCATGCTTGTAGGGTTACTATAGACAATTGTAAATGAAATTATAGAGTAGAAAGTATATGCTTTCTTGTGTTTGTGTTACTTTTAGTTTTGGATGTGATAAGTGTCTTCCCCATGCAGCTCTATTTATAGAACAAGTTTTATAGATATCGCCCCTCCTACTTATTTTGCAATTTTATATCTAAAGTCTCTAATGATGCGTTTGCTCTGTTATACAATTTTATAATTAATTAAATCTAATTAAGTGAAAATGTCCCTAGGTTTGAACTTTGATCGTAAACCCGGATCCTAAAATGTAATTTCAACTACAGTATGTACAAAACCGCAAACAATCTATTTATATTATAATACTCCAGCAATTTTTCTGAAGGAATATCCTAAGATTCGAATATTAATAAACACCGATTTTATGCTATAAAATATCATCTCATGCATTCGATTACTACTGTCGGTAAGCCATAATATTTGCACTTCCAAACTGCACCCGTAGTAATTGGTTGTATTCGAACCCATGTATGCATGGTACGGTGATATAAACTTCGAGACTCGACGAGTATATGTATTGAGATATTCATTCACAATATATGTAGTCGCAATTGAACGAAAGGTAACGACGTCAATCAATAACGAGTATAATACGTTCCCTCTTTACTAATTAGACACAAATATATGTATAACAACTCGAATCTTCCGTACTGTATAACCAAAGGAAACTTGAGTTTATATACCAAGTAACATGACTACGAAATTGATTAACATAATTTTAACGAAACAATTGAGTTTATGATAACAAAAGCTAAAGCACTTAGTTGAGTGACACATATTTTTGAAGTTAAAACGTAGATACGGGAAACCATTATAATGCAAAACTATATAAAATGTTTATTTGTTAAAAGATTGGTCCAGAGACCGAACTCGCAAGGTAAAGAGACACATCAAGAAAGAAAGACAAAATATTGGACTACACTTTTGTCTTTAAATGGGTATAAAAAAAAAAGATATGGTGAGTTCAATTTTGTCAAAGTCCAAATCC
>NC_025703.1:8139019-8153964 GCF_000633955.1 Camelina sativa | reverse complement strand
GAGACACACCAAGATCAATGAGAAGATCATGCGTTTGTTCTTGAAGATTGCCATGCTTGTAGGTTAAGATAGACAATTATATTGCATATGAAATGATAGACTGGAAAGTAAATGCTTTCTTGTGTTTGTGTTGCTTTTAGTTTTGGATGTGATAAGTGTCTTCCCCATGCAGCTCTATTTATAGAACAAGTTTTATAGATATCGCCCCTCCTATTTATATTGCAACTTTATATCTAAAGTCTCTAATGATGCATTTGCTCTGTTATACAATTTTACTAGAATTGGACGAGTACGGGTTAATATTTATTTTGTAATTTTTATTTAAAATGTTATATATATAATTGTTTTATTTGTTTTAATTTTTTTTTGCTCAAACACTATGCCATGAAATCATATGTTGAATATAACTTATGAAAATAACATCTATTTTGTAAGATCTATTCTAGCAGATCTAGATTTTGACCCGCGGTACATTGCAGTTTAAGTTATTTGATAAAAATAATAATTTCTGTTTGTTAATTTTATTTGATTTGTTTAGTTTTTAAAATTATATATTGTATTTTGATTGTTAATTATATGACTTAACCTACACTATACCCATAATAATTATTTTGTTACAGTATTAATTAATCGATTTAATTAGATATGTCTATTAATCTAATATTCATATTGTTAACAAAATAATGAGATGATATTTTATCCATGTAGCACCAAATTAATGACATTTTAAGTTTCTATTAATATCTACTCAAACATGTCTAGTCATATAACCCGTCGTGTGATATTTTAATTCGTTGAACATCGCAGAAAAAACTTCATAAAAATTTAAATATATTTTTAAAATTTAAAATGTTTTAATAAAGTTTTTTTTATAGAAATTGAACTACTTATAATATTTGAACTTGTTATAAAGTTTAAATATTATTAATATCTTAAACAGTTACAAAAATTAAATATTTTAATAATTGAAATATTAATAATCTTTAAAAATTTTAAAAAGTTCACAATATAATGAGATGATATTTTACCCGTGTAGCACCGAATCAATGACATTTTAATTTTCTATTAATATCAACTCAAACATGTCCTGCCATATAATCCATCATATGATATTTTAATTCGTATATATTATTAAAATTTAAAATGTTTGAATAAATTTTATTATTTTAGAAATTGAAATACTTATAATATTTGAACTTCTTGTAAAGTTTAAATATTATTCATATCTTAAATATTTTATAAAAAGGTAAATGTTTTAATAATTGAAATATTAATAATCTTTAAAGTTATACATTTGAATTTTTAAAGTTATTAAAAGTTGAAATTCTTTAAAATAAAGAACCACAATAAAATGCATATTTTTTTTAATTTCAATGCCTCATAAATCAAGGTTTCTGCTCATTGGTATTCAGAATCATTTTGGTCTCTTTTTTATTAATATGACTTTGAATATTTGCCTAGTTTTCTTAGGTGATGTAGGGCATTTTGTATATTTTTTTTATTCATCAGTTGAGCAATTATATGTCTGTTTAAAAAAACAAAATTACATCATATGCAGAAAAAATCATAAATTTTATTAACTAAATATATTAGATAAAAATTTAAAATAATTTAAATATAAAATAAAATAAATGTGAAAGAAGAATCACACATTTTTGTTTTAATTAGGTCGAGAGATTTCCTTATTTTTTAAATGTTACCTATAATTGATTTATATGTTACTATAATTAACAAAATCCATACTATCCTTACTTACCAAAAATCAGACTAACCTGTATATTATGATACACCTATGTCACAAGTTTATAACCAAAAAATCATAAATATATATATATATATATTATATAGTCTACAAAAAATGTCGTGTACTTCCGTTTTATTATATAGGGGGTAATTAATTAATATAATTAAGTGAAATTGACAATACTTGGGTTCACCCCCTTAGTAAATAAGGAAATTAAATATGTATCTATCTTAACATTTTTGGAGTACATTTTTGTGTCATCTCTCTCTTATCTTTGTATCCAAACAAGTCTCAACTAAATTCTCTACAATCCTTACAACCAAACACAATCATTTTCTTATTTGATAATATTAATTTCCTAAAATATATGTATCTAATTTAAATCAATATGTTAGATTAAAATATAATTCTCCTTTCATTTTTATTTAATCTTATATTTAATTATTTTAATTACTATTCAATACATAAAGTTAATAAAATTTTAGATTTTTTTCAGCATATGATGTGATTTGAATTTTTATAAACAGATATATATTAAAAATTGTCTTAGGATATTTGTAACCAAACAAGTATATCCACATATAGAGCTCGGAATATATTATTGGAGTACAATAGGGTGCCATCACTTTTTGCCAACTTCGGGTCGGGTTTTTAACTAAAATTATAATCAATTCAATTATCCGGATCCTCCTTAAGATTGCCGAATATTTTGGGCCGGTTTTTAATCCATAGCATACTTATTTACATCCAATTAATGTCAATTAATGCCCATTGTATCTTAGGAAATATCTAATTTGCATGCCGAATTATAGGACCGAGTTTAACAAAAAGAATTGATAACCGAATTTATGTAATTGCATCCTCTTAATCACATCCCTATAATATAGCAACTAATTCAAGATGAATACATCTTAGGAAATAGCTAATTTGCGTTTAATAAACGATTACATATTTGGTAAGATCTTATTAGCTTTAAATGTGCACTATTAATCCAATAATATCAATTGAGAATCATAATAAGAATATGCCAAATCATTCATTCCTAAATCATAACTAACAAATCGTAAAATATAAATTCTCAACTTGCGAATTAAGAGTTTCTACAAAATTATACTTATAACCGTTAACAATATATATACCAACAAAATAATAGTCCTGTGGTGTACCACGGGGTAAAACCTAGTACATTATTATAGAATTAAAAACTTAAACCATTCTTTTATAAACCCAAACCGATATATAATTTCATTCTAATCATAAAAACTAAACCCTAAGCATCTCATTTATAAACCCAAACCGACATATAATTTCATTTTAATCATAAAATCTAAACCCTAACCATCTCATTTATAAACTCAAACCAACATATAATTTTGTTCTAATTGTAAAATCTAAACCCTAACCATCTCAATTGTAAACCCAAACCGACATATAATTTCGTTATAATTGTAAAATATAAACTCTAACCATCTCATTTATAAACTCAAACCAACATATAATTTCGTTCTAATTGTAAAATCTAAACCCTAACCATCTCATTTGTAAACCCAAACCGACATATAATTTCGTTCTAATTGTAAAATATAAACCCTAACCAACTCATTTGTAAACCCAAACCGACATATAATTTCATTTTAATTGTAAAATCTAAACCCTAATTCTCACTTATAAACCCAAACTGATATATAACTTCGTTTAATTGTAAAATCTAAACCAAGCGAATATTTAACTTTCCTTAAATAAAAGTATACAGAAATTGTTTCCTTAATTTTTTTTTATTTTTAATTTAATTTTAATTTATTTTTTAATTGAAATATTAGATGGAACATTTTGATTGTTTAAGAAAAGAGGGGGTGAATACAAAGGTTCACCTCTAGTGGTGAACCCAAGTATTTTTCAAGTGAAATGTCCCTAGGTTTGAACTTTGATCGTAAACCCGGATCCTAAAATGTAATTTCAACTATGTACAAAACTACAAACAATGTCCCTATATTATAATTTTTTTTTTTTTCCCAAAGTACTCAAGCAATTTTTCTGAAGGAATATCCTAAGTTTCGAATATTAATAAACACCGATGTTATGCATATGCTATACAATATCATCTCATGCATTCGATTGCTACTGTCGGTAAGCCATAATATTTGCAATTCCAAACTGCACCCGTAGTAATTGGTTGTACTCGAAGTCTCGAACCCATGTATGCATGATGTGGTGAGATATTCACAATATATGTAGTCGCACTTGCACGAAAGGTAACGACGTCAATCAATAACGAATATAATACGTTCCCTCTTTACTAATTAGACACAAATATATGTATAACAACTCGAGTCTTCCGTACTGTATAACCAAAGGAAACTTGAGTTTATATACCAAGTAACATGACTACTAAATTGATTGACATAATTTTAACGAAACAATTACACATGAGTTTATGATAACAAAAGCTAAAGAACTTAGTTGAGTGACACATATTTTTGAAGTTAAAACGTAGATACGGGAAACCATTATAATGCAAAACTATATAAAATGTTTATTTGTTGAAAGATTGGTCCAGAGACCGAACTCGCAAGGTAAAGAGACAGATCAAGAAAGAAAGACAAAATATTGGACTACACTTTTGTCTTTAAATGGGTTTAAAAAAAAAAGATATGGTGAGTTCAATTTTGTCAAAGTCCAAATCCAAGAATTTGCATCAATGAGTGGTCTTAACTCTTAAACCCCAACTCATAGGGGGGCTCTCCTATAGTCTTGGCTCATTTTTTCCTCCTTAATTATCTTATTATATAACAAATCAAACTTACACAAGTAGACTCTTGAATATATAAGGAGATAAAAGAAAACCCATCACCCATTTTTGTGTTATAGATTGGTCCATGGAACCTATGTTTTTGTTTCTCTTCGACTTTGAGTTGGATCACTTGTTTTTATAGCCATAACAAAGAGTTATCTCATATGTAAATATGAATGAATCATTTACTTAACTCCACGGGACCAGAAGAAGATTCATCCACATCGTGATTAGTCGTATTGCCTTCAAGTTGCCCTCTTGGTAACGGTAAACGCTCAAAAATCGTTTGGTAGACACCACATAAACAAAATCCTAAGAAAGCCAATCAGGAGTTTACTAATTAATGTAGTAACTAAGTAAATGGTAATGATGGGACAAGAAGCGACTTTGGAAATCTAAAAGGTTATCATCAAATAAGCCTGTAGGTATATTTCTGAACTTCTTGTCGCTGCTGGTTAAGAGTATGAGTTCCACGATTAGTGCTTTGTCAATTTAGATGTAGATTTTATGAGTTCCATAATGAGTGCTTACGAGATTCATCGCGTCTAGCAATTGTACTGATCTTAATTATTAGTAGATTTGCCTTGTACTAATCCACTTTGCCACAATCTTTTGTGAATATAATGCCCTAATTCAAATACCCTAGTTCAAAACCCTTCCAATATAATGGCTACACTCTTGTAAAACTACAGTTAATTTAACAAATAAACTACTATGCTGCCTCATCTATATCTTTAAGAAGAAGCCTTAGTAACAGATTTTGGTGAGATTAGTGATTCTTCTGACTTTGAGGTTGAGTTTAGAGAGATGTAACACAGAGAGAAGTCTTAGTAGCGTCTTATCTCTCTGGGAGGTCTGAAGTTGAGAGGATGAGTTTCAGGAGTTGCACTTTCATCTTCCTTCCACATCTTTATTGTCTTGTCCACCTCACACGTTACCAGCCTTGAACCCGTCTGATCATAACACGCTGCATATATGCCAGCTTCATTCTCCAGCGAACCTAACCATGTAAACGATATAAGACACTACTACTACTTGCATTAAAACTCTATTATCACTTTTTAAAACTTGAGAGCTTCTTTGGCTCCTAAGAACTAATCATAAACCTTTAACTTTACAAGGAACACAAAGGTAAAGGATCTAAAAAACAGTTTAAGGGCATACCGGGCTGAGCAATAGTTTCTGCCTGTTGGAAATTGTGACCACTCTTCCAGTCCCAGAACCATAAACTTCCTTTATCACCTTTAATTGTAATAAGACAGGGACATTTTAGTTCAAATAATGAGGTTGGGTAGATAATATGTGTAGGAAAGGCAGATACAAGTATCATTGTTTGACGATAACTATCAAAGAAAGGGATCTGGAAATTAATTAATACCTCCAGTGACCATTACACCATCATCGTTCACAGCCACTGCGTTAATTATGTCTTCCTGCTGAGCACTGCTCCGTGGAGAAAGATAACATTAAAACACATCAGAAACTTCTTTACCACTTCAGTTAAGAGATATTATCTATTTCATTGCACTGGAAGATAAGAGAATGGATTAAGACTCAAAAAAACTAACTACAAGTCTACAAGGATTCCATAAACTTACAGCATATTGTGGCAAAACTCTCCCTTAGGAAGGCTAAATTTTTTGATGTTGTCAGCTGATGCGGAAACAAAAGCATTCCTGAACGAAACATAAAGATACATTAAAAATGGTGCTTTATCATGCAGAACCCAAGATTGAAAAAGCAAGAAAAAGTTACTCTTTCGGATGGGGAGCCATTGATCGGACAGATCGTTTGTGTTGCGTAAGAATTGCCATCGTTCTGCCTGATTATAATATATTTGTTAGCGAAAACCTGCATACAATGAAAAGCTCGAGAGGAAAGAAAAGTAAAAGTTCAAAAGATTGTTAAATGAAAAGTATACCATATCGGAGGTCCCAAAATCTGATGGTTGAGTCACGAGACCCGGTAACAACTTGTGGGTCCTGCAACATCACAGACACAGTGAGTTCAGGATCCCAACATCTTATATGAGACATAAATAGCAGTAGATAACAAGGACATTATGTGCTAGAATAAAGAGAAAATGAAATGCAACGTACAGTTGGGCGGGTGAAAACAGAAGAAACATCAGCTGTATGTCCTGAAAGTGCAAAAATTTGCATCTTCGTACGGATATCCCATACCTAATAGCAGAACAAGATATTTCGACAGCAGGCTCAGCAACTTAAATTTCAAAAGACACATATGCTTATAAACACAGGATACATCATACATCTTTTCAGTATATATCATACCCTGCAGACACTGTCTCCCCCTCCGGTTAGTAAAACATCTAGAGTTGGATGAAGAGCTGCATAGTAGACGCCATGCAAATGACCATTATGAGTATGACCATCATAAGATCGAATAACCTATCCAAGAAAATTTCCAAAAACATTGGATATGAGAAGTTCAGATCAGGAAAGGAGTAATCAATTTACACATGAGATGGAGATCCATCATCGAGTTCTAACCTTATTCTGCTCAAGGTCCCAGCATTTGACTTGCTTGTCATCACCAACAGAAAACATATAGGTATGTCTATTGCTTACAGCGAGGCCTGTTAAACAATGAAAATAAAAAGTCGAAACTTGTACACTTGTACTTCTATACCAGACTGTTGATAATTTAACGGAGGGGAGTACTATATTAAAGTCTAACCTCGTACTTGCCCAATATGTCAAGTAAGTGTGAGCTTCAAAACTCCACTTGCTACATCCCATATCTAGTGAACATGAGCCACATAAGCAATGTTAGTAAGACTAATGCAATCAGGCTGCTACAAGGGCTAAACTTGCACAGGATGAAAAGTCATGAGATATAGGTAAATGATGGGTGAAGAACTAGATAAGAGAACCTAGCAAATGAGAATCCAGAAAGGTTACAGAATAATGAGAAAAAGGAATTGAAGTAGAATTCCAGAGTTGATCAGTTACCTTGATGGTATGATCAGCTGAACCAGTGCAAAACCATTCATTACTTGGGTCAAACGCAACAGATCTGACCCAACCCGAGTGTCCCTGGATCACCTGTTAACCACAAAAAAAAACGCATCAACTTGTATGAATATCAAGAACTCTCTTGACGCCAGCAATTAGTCCTACATACTTCGTTCATATGTCATATCCATAAGATGCAGAAATGCTACTGTATCACATATCTTACCCTGTCATTCTTCCATGGTGCATGCCACTCTGGACGGGGCCATCTACTAGGTATTCTCTCCATTAAAGCAGAAGTTGACAGTTTTCTGTAACACATAGAAGGCAAAAAAAAACAAATAATGAGAAACGGCAGCATTGATACAACAAACCAGAGGTATTTCAGGTTACATATGCCAAATTGAATTCCCTGATTACGAACAACCGATATCACCTCATTGCTTTTTAATACCACATAGGTATCACAATCTAGCTGTATTGTCATTATAGAGAGCTCATACAAGAAGAAAAGGATGGGACACAAAACCTTTTAGATGAGGATTCATCTGCAGGAAGAATCGCAGTGCTTTTGCCTGAGTTAGCAGTATTGTTCCTTCAAATCAAGAATCAATAATTATCAGAATCATCACGATAAGTAGAGCAATAGTCACAAAGACAGCAAAAACTATTTGGATTAGTCACATTCCAAAGGAAAAGGTGAACTCACAAGTCACTTTGCGGTAAATTTGGACCAACAACTAAAGCTTCCTCTGTTGTGCATTTTCGAACTTCCTTGGACTCTTGAGGCCCTGCAGAGCAAATAATTTAGTCTTTCAGAACGAGAAACCATAATGCTGAAAGAGGCTACAAGATTACACTAACATGGTTATTTAGTTCAGTAGAAATTTGTTTTCAAAAGGTACTCTAAGAAGATAATATAACTGAAACATTTGTTTTCCAATCCTAATTATAGACATAAGAATGAAAGCTCACAACTAATATAAATAGATGTGGTAAACATAAGGGAAACAAAGAACTACCTGGAAGGGACAGGGCATTCAATGGAGCCGCCGTCTTATCACTGTTATGGTCAGCAGCACAGCGTGTAGGCTTACTAACGGGTTCTACGCCTCCAAATGCAACTTGAATCTATACAAGAAACCTCCAAAGTCAATGACAATACAATCCTAATTTGAAGCTAAACCATACTTGAAACTACAAAACTGATAAGACAAAAAAAAAAAATCAAATTCTGAGAAAAATCAAACCAAACGAAGAAACGAACAGATTCCTTTACCTTATGACAGAGCCGAATTTTTTTGCTGCGATACAGAGAAGAAGAAGAAGAATCGTCAATACACATAAATTTCGAAAAAATACAAAGGAGGAAGACACTGCAAGGGAAACTAGTTATAAACCTTTCAGGATCAGGCGGTGGGAATTGGTCATGGACGGGAGCGAAAAGATCAAGAGCTCGCTTAATAGATCTGTGACTGAGTTTTTTCAGTGACTGTGGTTCGAACTCGGTGCTCAAACCTAGCATCGTCGTCATCTATCTCTCACTTGGGTTAGGGTTTTTTTCACGAACAATTAGAATCAGCGAACGAGAGAGACGGAGAAGAGCAAAGAGGAAACGTACGAAAATTAACCCGACCCGACCTTTATTTATATCTCGAATACCCACCGGTTTCTCCTAAACCCGAATGTTAAACCGTTCTCGAGTCGGTTTATATCAATTTTCCCTTTTTTGGGGTAAAATAGAAATTTTTGTGAAAAGGAAAAGGTGAAAAAGGTAATTTATGTGGGAATTTTATTTCCTGTGTTTGCATCTCCAGCGAAAACCCTACGCCTATAGTATTTTTGGCTATAAATACCAAAGTTAGAGCATCGTTTTGGAACCCTCTCGTCGCTGCGTCTCTCTCCCGCAACCTTTAATATTCGTTTTATTTCACATCGATCGGAGAGAGATAAAAAAAAAAAAAAACAATAAGCGATCATGTTGGTGTACCAAGATCTTCTCACCGGTAAGCTCAATTATTCTCGTCTTAATTTTTTTTTTTTGTAGCTTTATCGATCTTTTTTATCTTCCGATTATTCGGGATTATTGTGTATATCGAATTGAGATTTTGTTAGATCTGTGATTGTATCTGAGCTTTTTCGTTAATTTACACCTCTTTGAATCGGCAATTCTACTAATCATAGGGGCGTTGTTTCTCTAATTTGGTTAGATCTAAGATTGATTGGTTTGTATTGAAGTGTTGTCGTATTGATTGAGCATAATATATTGATGTAGATTGGATTTTTTTGTTTGTATTCGATTGCTTAGATTCTTAATTAGTTCGAATTTGCTTGAAGTGATTATGATGACAATGTTTTTGTGATGAATTTTTGGCTGATCTTCTATGATTTAGTGTCAGTGAGATTGATTTGAGCAGTGACTAATGATTTTGGGATATTGATTTCAGGTGATGAGCTTCTGTCCGACTCTTTCCCTTACAAGGAGATTGAGAATGGAATTCTTTGGGAAGTTGAAGGAAAGGTTAGTAGTGCCATTAACCCTAAATCTTCATGCTTTGTTCTGAATCTGTGATATTTTTTTGTTTTCCTGTTCTCATTGGTTTTTTGTTTATTGTACAGTGGGTTGTGTTGGGAGCTGTAGATGTTAACATTGGTGCCAATCCGTCTGCTGAGGAAGGTGGTGAGGATGAGGGTGTTGATGACTCTGCCCAAAAGGTTGTTGACATTGTCGACACCTTCAGACTTCAGGTTGGTTTTGCCTGCCTGCTTCTTTTAATCACACAGTTATTGATATTGTTGTTGTTTTGTATTTGTTTCGCAATTTAGATACAGAATCTGTTGACAGGGGAAAATAGTAGTAGAGGCCTGTTTACCTAATGTGTTTCCTGTGTACCATCTTTGTTCTTATCGCTGGTAGCATTGCAATTACTGATCCAAGAGCTCACTTTTTGTTTTCTTGTAGGAGCAACCAACTTATGACAAGAAGGGATTCATCGCCTACATTAAGAAATACATCAAACTTTTGACACCCAAGCTCAGCGAGGAGGAGCAAACAGTCTTCAAGAAGGGTATTGAGGGAGCTACCAAGTATTTGCTCCCCAGGCTCGGTGACTTCCAATTGTAAGTTTCCCCTCCAATCTTATCTTATTTTCCTTTATTGTGAAATATTCTGAAATCTCATTTATGGTTATTGTGTTGTTTGATACAAAACAGCTTTGTTGGTGAGGGGATGCATGATGACAGTTCTTTGGTCTTTGCTTACTACAAGGAGGGTGCCACCAACCCAACATTTTTGTACTTCGCACATGGTTTGAAGGAGGTCAAGTGCTGAGAGAGAAGCTCTCGTCGGGTTACTGTGGTCGTTCGCAGCGACTCAAGTTTATGTGTCTTTATATTTTCTTGTGTTTCGTCGTTGTCTCTTATTAAAAATGACCTACAAGTTTGCTTTTCTCTTCTTCTCTTCTGTGATTTGAAGTCTTTTAAGTTAATTTATCGGAAAGACAATGGTTTTATCAGTTCTTATTAGTTGAATTTTGGTCGTTACTTTTTGGGATGTTTGATGTAACATCACTTCCTTCAGTTTGCTTTTATCATTTGGGCGTGGGTTAGTAAACTCATGGCGAATCTCGATGCAAGCTAATAAAAAAGTCTAATAATTTTGGATTCAGATCGTAAACAATGGGTTATATTTACTGTTTGGAACCTTTAAACATTTGATGGAATATGCTCTAGTATGTACTGTTTTGATCTTTTCTCGAGTAAAAAGTGGCAAGAGACATTCATCAACGTAGGCATATTATCCCTCCACGTATGTCTTCTGCTCTTCTATCAAGGATCATTATCTCACGTGCGGAATCTGTAACTATAAGAGTTATGTCCTCTTGTTTTTGTTTTAGACAAATGACAGTGGTCGTAATAAAGATGTATGTATGAATGTGTGTGTTGTTTAACTTTAGCAATCAACGTATCCTATGCTTGATTCTTTACTACGTTACAAGTTTACAAATGCTGTCCAATTCACGTACATTGACCATTTATTTGGTTGTTATTATCCAAAATAAGATTTCTGCGAGAATTAAGAAGAGTTCGCTCTTCGCTGCGTAGATTGCTCAACAACATAATATACAAGTATCTAGATATAGTTATTTTATTCTGTATATACTATGTGGACGAGAGGACAACCAAAATGCGTTGGTACGTATTGTGTCTCACGTAAAAGGAAACGTGATTTGGTCGGTTTGACGTTGCTCCAACCCCCCTTATATCTAACGTATTTTAAAGTCACTTTCAAATTTTTGTTGGTTCTTTCGTTTTAGCTTTACAATCTTCAACACTTTTTTTGCTTTTGGTCAAAACACTCTTTAAGTCTTAACAAATTACGTAATCGGTACTAGTGTATGGCCATTTGTTAATCGTAACAAAGGACTGAAGGAGGTAGATTAATTAACCTACAGCTGCACAAAGCTAGTGATCAATGTTGATAAATAAAGAAAAAGCTCCTTTCATACTGGCTAATACTTGATTACTTTAAATCAGGAATCGTTTAGATCCAAATGCTTTAGGCTAAAGCAAAAAGCTTTTTTGATTCAAAAGAAAGGAACCCACAAGCTGTATTGTCCCACTTCTCCACTTTTGCATATTCTTTTCTCGTATATTATATTGGATTAACTCAAATTTTTGGTTTTAAACAATACACATTTTACATAAACAAAGTATGTCAGCTTCTCATAAACACACTCACACACACATTCACACATCTAAACAATTCAAAATTCAAAACCAATATACTTTTTTTTTTATAGGAAATATGGAAATTGAAAAAGTAATATAAGATTTTAAATCATAATCAAGTACTATAAATTTCCAGAAGTTGTGGAATTCATGTCATTTTCCTCGGATAGTTTCAAATTTCATTTTTCTATTACGATAGCTTGGTCGTCCAAACCAACATCCTTTGATAGCATAATAGTAGCTGAAATCTCAAAATACACATAGCCTATTAATCCAAAAAGGTTATTATTAGCTATTACATCTATAAATAAACCCATCAATTTTATGCAATATATATGGTCAAAATAGGTATGAGATTAATTCAAGATACTAAATGTCACCATGGTGTATAAGTCGTACTGTCATGATCTCAGCAAAAAAAAAACTATAGTTTACAAAGATACATTAACATTGTATTCTTCTTTTAGAACATATAAACAAGTTCATAGAAGATCGTGTGAACTTGTTTCAAATATTTTGGACTAAATAGCAAAAACCAATAAAAGTAGGACAAATCGGTGAACGTATCAGAAATGAAAGGGGGTTCTAACTATCACTTTAAAAAAAAAAAGTTTTAACGCCTCAAACTTTTTATTTTATTCTTTTAGTGTCTTATACTTTGTCAAATCCTCTTCAACGCCCTCTCTCTCTCTCTCTCTCTCTCCTCATTTCTCATCTCTCTCTCTCTCTGCGCCTAACGTCGCTTACGGAGAAGACGAAATTTTTTGAACAGAGTTGTCCCAACCGCTAAACGACGCGCATCGCTTAGGGTTCTTATTCACTCGTCGGAGATCTGATTATATTTTTGGAAAAAAAAAAAATCAGATCACAGATCTCTAACCCAACCGTTGCGTGCCTTCGTTTCCATCTGGTAATCATCTTCTTCTTCTTCTTTTTTGGGACTCTTCGTCGATCTTCTTCTCTGATGCAATCTATTGGTTTGAATTTCAGATTTCCAAGGAAATTGAAACGAGTTTTGGAGCTGTTGTAACTCTTCCGCTTTCATGTTTTGTATTGAATCCGAATCTTCTCCACATTGTGAGTTTCATTTCGATTGAATCTAATTTGGAGAATTTGTTTTTGATTTCTGTTTCCGATTTGTAATCTTAACAAATGGGGTGGGAATGTTTTTGTTTTGGATGAAGAGTTGTTCTACAGATCTCCGAAGTTGGCTCCTCAAAGGAGATCGCAGCGCCTCATGGGCGGCCAAATGCAGCAGAGCAATGCTGCGGCTGCGACGGCGCTATACGATGGGGCTATACCCGCTAATGACGCAGGAGATGCTGTCATGGCACGGTGGCTTCAATCCGCTGGCTTGCAGCATCTGGCGTCTCCCGTTGCTTCTACAGGCAACGATCAGCGTCATCTCCCTAACCTTCTCATGCAGGTACACTACTCATTTTCCCTGCTTCTTTGTTTCTCTACTCTTCCAATACATTGCATGCCCTTTAATTCTCCCTTATCCGTTTGTAGGTTTACTCTGGCTTATCATTTTTGTATTAGAAACAGATAGCCAAGGTTTGTTAGAGCTTTTTAGGTTTTGCTGTATCATGCGTATGTATGGTTTAGGACTACAAGAAATACTGCGGTAGGAATGTAGGATTGTTTCTCCCTGTTTTGGATATTAGTCATTATGTATTTCAAGGAAAGCTTGGATTTTGTTTGGCCAATTACGCGAACGTGATTAAGTTAGATGTTTTCTGCATGGTTCTTAGATTGGTCAGTTTTTGTTATAGAATCTTTTGCGTGGTTCTGATATATGAAGCCTCGTTGGTGGTGTTTACGGTATCTGCTAGGGTTATGGAGCACAGACTGCTGAAGAGAAACAAAGACTGTTCAAACTAATGAGAAATCTCAATTTTAACGGGGAGTCGACTTCTGAATCATATACACCAACTGCTCAGACATCAGCAGGTATGCCGTCTTCGGAAGGGTTTTTTTCACCTGAGTTTAGAGGTGATTTTGGAGCTGGGTTATTGGATCTTCATGCAATGGATGATACAGAGCTTCTATCCGAGGTATGTTTGGAAGAAGAACTAGTGAAAAGACTATTCATATATACCCATTAGTGTCCGTGGAAAACGGAGAGATCTTAAATGCATCAGATTGTCTGCTCTAATGTTACATCCCAGTTGTCATACTGTTACTGCCAATCTTGTATCGCCTTATTGAGTCCCAACTAATCCATTGGGGTTGTGTGCATGCAATCTATCTGAGATACTTCTGTTAGGCAACTTCTAATCTGGACACTCGAAAGGAGTTAGCGGTGACCAGTTTTGGTCTTGCTGTCGTTAGAAAGTTTCTGACAAAAACGTTGCTTGTGTTATTTGCTAGCTCTTTTCTTTTTTTAGTCGTCAACATTGCTAGTTCTTTCAGGAAGTGATTATCCATGTGAAAGTTATCAACCCGTTGATTTTGTAGTGACATCCTTCCATTTTGCAGCATATGATTACCGAACCCTTTGAGCCATCACCTTTCATGCCTAGTGTTAATAAAGAATTTGAAGACGACTTTAATTTGCCAGCTAATCGTCAACAACGGCAACAGACAGATGCTGAACCTTTGGGTTCATTGCCTAAGAGTGAAAAAGAAAATAACAGTGTAGCCAAGATTAAAGTAGTGGTAGGTCATTCACTTGAGCACTGACCTTTTTCCTTACTAC
>NC_025703.1:8131326-8138543 GCF_000633955.1 Camelina sativa | reverse complement strand
TTGGAGCTGGGTTATTGGATCTTCATGCTATGGATGATACAGAGCTTCTATCCGAGGTATGTTTGGAAGGGAACCAGTGAAAAGACTATTCATATTTACCCATTAGTGTCCGTGGAGAACGGAGAGATCTTAAATGCATCAGATTTTCTGCTCTAATGTTACATCCCAGTTGTCATACTGTTACTGCCAATCTTGTATCGCCTTATTGAGTCCCAACTAATCCATAGGGGTTGTGTGCATGCAATCTATCTGAGATATCTGTTAGGCAACTTCTAATCTGGACACTCGAAAGGAGTTAGCGGTGACCAGTTTTGGTCTTGTTGTCGTTAGAAAGTTTCTGGGAAAAAACGTTGCTTGTGTTATTTGCTAGCTCTTTTATCTTTTAGTCGTCAACATTTGCTAGTTCTTAAAGAAAGTGATTATCCATGTGAAAGTTATCAACCCGTTGATTTTGTAGTGACATCCTTCCATTTTGCAGCATATGATTACCGAACCCTTTGAGCCATCACCTTTCATGCCTAGTGTTAATAAAGAATTTGAAGACGACTTTAATTTGCCAGCTAATCGTCAACAACGGCAACAGACAGATGCTGAACCTTTGGGTTCATTGCCTAAGAGTGAAAAAGAAAATAACAGTGTAGCCAAGATTAAAGTAGTGGTAGGTCATTCACTTGAGCACTGACCTTTTTCCTTACTACATGATTGGTTTATAACCAACGTTCACTACCACTAGGGATCATTGAGAAACCATTTTTATTTTTATTTTTTTTCTTTAGGTAAGGAAAAGACCCCTAAACAAGAAAGAAACAGCTAGAAAGGAGGAGGATGTTGTGACGGTATCTGGCAATTCTTTGACTGTCCATGAACCCAAGCTGAAGGTTCGTGTGTACTCGTCATCGAAGATAACAATGGCATCCATGATTCAGTTGAACAACTGAACAATGGCATCCTGCTATAAAGGTCATAATATTGAATGAATCGTAATTTTGTTGGTGCAGGTGGATTTGACTGCTTATGTGGAAAAGCATGAGTTCTGCTTTGATGCTGTTCTAGATGAGGATGTTTCAAATGATGAGGTAAGTTAATAATTGAACGTATTGGAGTCCTTTTAAAAACCTAGCAGGAGTCATAATGCAACATTGAGCTGTGATAGACTTATAATTTATGTCAAGGTCAACATACCTTATGGACCTATTAACAAGATCAGCATCGCCTCTTCCATCTAGATTGGATTGATACATTCAGCTTTTTTGAATATTATAGAAGCTTTATTCTGCTTTGAAGTTGTTTGTTATTCTCTTGAACAGGTGTATCGGGCCACAATTGAGCCGATAATTCCCATTATTTTCCAGAGAACTAAAGCTACATGCTTTGCATATGGTCAAACAGGTATATTGCTAGTTATATTCTTTCTAACAGATTCCAGGTTTTAGATGATAATAGTTTGATAAAAAAAAGATGATAATAGTTTCTTCATGCTTTTATGGTGCTGATGATGTTTTACTTTGTTCAGGTAGTGGTAAGACATTCACAATGAAACCACTACCCATACGAGCAGTTGAAGATCTTATGAGGTTGTTGCGTCAACCAGTATACAGCAATCAGAGGTTTAAACTGTGGCTCAGCTATTTTGAGATATATGGTGGAAAGCTGTTCGATCTGCTCAGTGAGAGAAAGTTAGTGTTCTTTCTTTTTCTCATTTCTTTGAAATTGCATAATTGTTGAGAGGTTTCCTTTTCTTTTGGCATATATTAGCTTTCCCATCCTTTCAGTTTCGATTCTTTACATTGTTGTCTACTACTATCGCAAATGCATGTTTACAGTTATCTAAATAATTTAGTTATTGCCGAGCAGGAAACTTTGCATGCGAGAAGATGGTAGACAGCAAGTTTGCATTGTTGGCCTGCAAGAATATGAAGTGTCAGATGTACAACTTGTAAAGGATTTTATCGAGAAAGGAAATGCGGAAAGGAGCACAGGGTCAACTGGAGCAAATGAGGAATCTTCTAGATCACATGCTATCCTACAGCTTGTTGTAAAAAAGCATGTTGAGGTAAAAGAAACTAGACGGAGGAATAATGATGGTAATGAATTGCCTGGGAAAGTTGTGGGAAAGATTTCTTTCATTGACCTTGCTGGCAGTGAAAGAGGTGCAGACACCACAGACAATGACCGCCAGACAAGGTAAAGATTCTCGTTGCCTCTGTGGTTGAGTATTTTGAATATTGCCCCTGTGGTTGAATATAGATTAAAATTTATGCTTGTTTTGGAATTGTTCCCTTGTTGTATTGATGGAGTGGCACTTTGCTGCTTTTTACTTTAGGACCACCACACTTCAGATCTAATGCTTTATAGTTTTCATGGTGGATTTTTCTTAGGATGGAAGGCGCAGAAATCAACAAGAGTCTCTTGGCTCTTAAAGAATGTATACGTGCACTGGACAATGACCAGCTACATATACCATTTCGTGGAAGCAAACTAACTGAGGTGCTCCGTGACTCATTTGTTGGAAACTCAAGGACGGTGATGATTTCTTGCATCTCTCCAAATGCAGGATCGTGTGAGCATACCCTCAATACTCTAAGATATGCTGATAGGTATGTTTTGTTCCAACTATTGCCTCTCTTGAGTCCTGAAACAAATTCTCAATTTCACCTTCTCTTAACCTGCTGTTGGCTGTACCAAACAAACAGGGTCAAAAGTCTATCTAAAACTGGAAATAGCAAGAAAGATCAAACTGCCAATTCAATGCCTCCTCCGGTTAATAAGGATACTCTGTTGGGCTCAAATGATGTGGAAGATGTCTTCGAGCCCCCACAGGAATTGAATGTACAGGAAACCAGGAGGGTGGTTGAAAAGGACAGCAACACTACATCGGGTATTGACTTCAGACAGCCTACAAATTATCGAGAGGAAAGTGGAATCCCATCAATCTCAATGGACAAGGGAAGATCAGAGACGAACAGTTCTTTTGGTGGCTCCACTAGTCAGAGGAGCCACTTGTCTTCATACCCCCAAGAAACTTCAGACCGTGAAGAGAAAATGAAGAAAGTGTCGCCACCTCGTGGGAAAGGGTTGCGGGAAGAGAAACCAGACAGAGCACAAAGCTGGTCTAAAAGAGAAGTCAGTTCATCGGATATCCCTACCTTGACAAACTTTAGACAGAGCACAAATGAAACCGCTTCGAGGCAATATGAAACTGACACTTCACTTGATGATAACATTGATGCACTGCTTGAGGTAAAATACCTACTTAAACCTTTAAACATGTGATGAACCTGTGAAAATGATTTTGAAAGCAAATGCAGAAACTTGTAGCAAATGTAGAAACTTGTACTAATAGTTCGGTTCGTATCTTATCATAAGTTCATAACCATCAGCGCATGACCTTTTCAGGAAGAAGAAGCTCTTATTGCAGCACACAGAAAAGAAATAGAGGATACAATGGAGATTGTTCGCGAGGTAAGTACAAAACACACCTAAATGAAATAATAAAATTTTCTTGTAGGGCAGAGCCCATATCCAACAGGTTAGTAGTATAGCTTCGTTTGATTTTTGTTTTGATATCGTTATCAGGAAATGAAACTTTTAGCGGAGGTGGACCAACCAGGAAGCATGATAGAAAACTATGTAACGCAACTGAGCTTTGTGTTGTCAAGAAAAGCAGCGGGGCTTGTTAGTCTTCAAGCGAGGCTTGCTCGGTTCCAACACCGTCTCAAGGAACAAGAAATACTAAGCCGTAAGAGAGTTCCTCGGTAGTTTTCAGAAGAAGGAAAAACCAAAAAAGTGTGGTGTTGTTAAAGTGTGAAAGTTTGCTTGGGACGCAATGGATGAAGAAGAGAGTGAAAAAGTTTTTTAGTTTCAGAAAAGAAAAAAAAAAAAAAGAGAGAAAAAGCAAAAAAAGGTGGTGGTTTCTTCTTTGTTACAAAGAAATGTATGTCCTTCGTGTTTGTGAAATCGGGCATTTATTTTCCTTTAATTTTTTTTAATTTACTGATTTTAATTATAAAATTATACCTTTTGTGTTTCCTATTTGTTTTTTCTATATCGTCCCCAAAAGCTGGTGAAAAACTAATGTGGTTTATAAACTCAGTTTTCAAACAACTGAAAAAATCATTATAACCATATTTTATCATGTGAAAATATTTTGATATGTAACCAAAATTTCAGTGAGCCAATTTTATAAAAGCTAATAAGAAGATCTTTTAAATAACCATATCTACTGACAAAGAAAGAAAAGCCAGGTGAATAGCTCCAAAAGGCCAACAGCCCAAACTAAAAGGCCTTGGCCCACCTCACTATTGGTCACGTGACATGCCTTTTCGACGATTGCAATACAAAAGCCATTGTCAACCGTCCGATGTTAAAACCCAAACCGATTAAAACCGTCCATTAAAGTCTCTTATCTCCTCCCTTCTCCTTCCCGTCGTAGTCGCACTGTCGCAGGCGAGTAAAAAAGCCGAACGATACACAAAAATCAATTTTTTTTCTTTTCTTTGGCCTTCTCTGTCTTTGCAATAAGCAGGTTAGATTCTTTTCGCCATTGCTGTTATCCTCTTCTTGTATCTTTTGAATTCGCATCACAAACGCTCCTTTCTGAGCTAGGGATTTTGGTTTGGGATTAGGGGGTTTGGTAGAAATGGGAGACGGGGTTGAGATTGTTAACAGCCTAGATGGGGAAGAGATGAAGCTTGCGGAGGAAAGAACTAGTGATGGGGATGTTGAGAAAAAGGAGTTGGTGGGATCTGATGAAGTGATTGATAATGAAGAAGAGGTCTTTGAGGAAGCAATTGGTTCAAAACTTGAATCTTACGGAGCGGATTCGCCACTAGAGGCAACAAGTAGGGATGAGAGAGGAGTTAAAGGTTTAGAGGTTAGTTATAAGGCGGTGGGAGAGAGCCGTGGTGAGGTTAAGGTTACGAAGGAGGCTGAATCTGATCTGGTGGTGGATTCCAAGATGAATGGTGATGATCAAGGGGGAGCAGGTGCAGATATTTCAAATGGTAGAGTCGAATCAAGCTTGGATCATGTGGTTGAGAACAGTGATAAGGCTACTTCCAATGGTTCCAATTTAGCCGGAAATATACATTCTTTTTCGGAAAATGCAGCCGTAATTCCTGGTAATAAACAACTGGTGGCTGAAGTTATCTCAGTAAGGGCCTGGTCCGAGGAAACAGGGAATGATGGTATTGAAAACGAATTTTGGAAGGAAAATGGCATTGGAACAGAACAAGAGATTGAGGAAGGTGAGGGAGCACTTAAGAATTGCTTTGACAATGAGTCTGGGCGACAAAGAAATGATGAGACTGGTGCCGACTACAATAGTGTTGAAAATGCTTCAGGTGACCAATCCTTGAATGATAGTATTGAAGTAGCAGCTGGGATCCTATCTCCTTTGGAGAAATCTAGTTCCGAGGAAAAGAACGAGACTGAAGATCACAGCAGTAGTGGCTTCCCTGGGGAAACTCTTAGAGAACAGGACAATAGGAATGGAGGACATGATGTTCAGCAGAGTCCTCAATCTAAGGAAATTGAAAAGCAGCAAGACAGCACAGTAAATATAGGTCAAAAGATTAAGGAAAGTCAACATGTGGATAGAGAATCTGAGGTATTAAGTTCTGTTTCACCAACAGAGTCTAGAAGTAACACTGCAGCATTACCACCTGCTCGCCCGGCAGGTCTTGGTCGTGCGGCTCCTCTTCTGGAACCGTCACCACGCGTTCCACAACAGCCTCGTGTCAATGGCAATGTGTCTCACAATCAGCCTCAGCAAGCTGAAGACTCTACCACTGCAGAGACAGATGAGCATGATGAGACTCGTGAGAAGCTCCAGTTGATCAGGGTCAAATTTTTGAGGCTTGCTCATAGATTAGGGCAAACTCCACATAATGTTGTTGTTGCTCAGGTTTTATACAGGCTTGGATTGGCTGAACAGTTGAGGGGCAGAAACGGAAGCCGTGTTGGTGCCTTTAGTTTTGATCGTGCCAGTGCCATGGCAGAACAGCTTGAGGCAGCTGGACAGGACCCCCTCGATTTTTCTTGTACAATTATGGTGCTCGGTAAAAGTGGGGTTGGTAAAAGTGCAACTATCAATTCTATTTTTGATGAACTGAAAATTAGTACTGATGCATTCCAGATGGGGACAAAGAGGGTTCAGGATGTTGAGGGTTTTGTTCAGGGAATTAAGGTACGGGTAATTGACACTCCTGGTCTCTTACCATCCTGGTCAGATCAACACAAGAATGAGAAGATCCTGAAGTCTGTTAGGGCATTCATCAAGAAAAATCCGCCTGACATTGTATTATATCTTGATAGGTTGGATATGCAAAGCAGAGATTCTGGTGACATGCCTCTCTTGCGCACCATCACTGATGTTTTTGGACCATCAATATGGTTTAATGCCATTGTGGGTTTGACTCATGCCGCTTCGGCTCCACCAGATGGCCCAAATGGTACTGCTTCTAGCTATGAGATGTTTGTAACACAACGTTCTCATGTCATCCAGCAGGCCATTCGCCAAGCAGCGGGAGATATGAGGCTCATGAACCCTGTTTCTTTAGTTGAGAACCACTCTGCTTGCAGGACAAATCGGGCAGGCCAGAGAGTATTACCTAACGGCCAAGTGTGGAAGCCTCATTTGCTATTACTCTCATTTGCATCCAAGATTCTAGCAGAAGCAAATGCTCTTCTGAAATTACAAGATAATAATTCAGGGGAACAATTTACAGCTCGGTCCAAGGCTCCTCCATTACCAGTTCTTCTCTCATCGCTTCTGCAGTCAAGACCACAAGCTAAGCTTCCTGAGCAGCAGTACGATGATGAAGAAGATGAAGATGATTTGGATGAATCATCAGATTCTGATGAAGAATCAGAGTATGATGACCTTCCTCCCTTTAAGCGGTTGACTAAATCCGATATGGCTAAGCTTAGTAAAACTCAGAAGAAGGAATATCTCGATGAGATGGAGTACCGGGAGAAATTATTTATGAAGAGGCAGATGAAAGAGGAAAGAAGGAGGCGTAAGTTGATGAAGAAATTTGCTGCTGAGATTAAAGATATGCCAAACGGGTATAGTGAGAATGTGGAAGAAGAGAGAAGTGAACCTGCATCTGTTCCAGTTCCCATGCCGGATTTATCTCTACCTGCATCTTTTGACTCTGACAATCCTACTCACCGGTACCGGTACCTTGATTCCTCCAATCAATGGCTTGTTAGGC
>NC_025703.1:8127961-8130202 GCF_000633955.1 Camelina sativa | reverse complement strand
GGTATAGTGAGAATGTGGAAGAAGAGAGAAGTGAACCTGCATCTGTTCCAGTTCCCATGCCGGATTTATCTCTACCTGCATCTTTTGACTCTGACAATCCTACTCACCGGTACCGGTACCTTGATTCCTCCAATCAATGGCTTGTTAGGCCAGTCTTGGAAACTCATGGGTGGGATCATGATATTGGTTATGAAGGTGTGAATGCGGAACGACTTTTTGTTGTTAAAGACAAAATACCGATATCTTTCTCTGGTCAAGTGACAAAGGACAAGAAGGATTCTAACGTGCAGCTGGAATTGGCCAGCTCGGTTAAACATGGAGAGGGTATATCAACTTCCCTAGGTTTTGACATGCAAAATGCTGGGAAGGAATTGGCTTTCACAGTACGAAGTGAAACTAGATTTAACAATTTTAGGAAAAACAAAGCGGCAGCTGGTCTCTCTGTAACGCTCTTGGGTGATTCGGTGTCTGCGGGGCTGAAAGTCGAAGATAAGTTGATTGCTAATAAACGGTTCAGAATGGTTATGTCTGGTGGGGCAATGACTAGTCGGGGAGATGTTGCATATGGTGGTAGTTTAGAAGCTCAGTTTAGAGATAAAGATTATCCACTTGGTCGGTTTTTGTCCACTCTTGGACTTTCTGTGATGGATTGGCATGGCGATCTTGCTATCGGAGGAAATATACAGTCCCAAGTGCCCATTGGACGTTCCTCTAATCTAATAGCTCGTGCTAATTTAAATAACAGAGGGGCAGGGCAAGTAAGCATCCGCGTAAACAGCTCTGAGCAGCTCCAACTTGCTATGGTTGCATTGGTGCCTCTGTTCAAGAAGCTTCTTAGTTATTATTCCCCCGAGCAAATGCAATATGGACAATGATTAATAACATTAAGGTTTTGACTGAAAAGGTACTAATCTATCTGCTTTCGGTTGCTGATCTCAATTTTTTTTCATTTGCTGTAAACCGTCTGTTAACTGCCCGTATCCATGGATTGCTGATGATGTGGCTTTTGGTTTTGGTATACAGGAGGAACGTCGTGGTGTGTGTCCTTGGATTGAAAAGTTGAAGATCAATTTGCTGTTTATCTCTGGTATAATAGTTCAGTAGTGGGTTTCTTCTTCACATTCTCAAACCTTTTTGTCTATGTTAGAATAAAGCATACCTATTTTTGTTCATGCATGTACCTCATGATGATTATTGATTAGTTATAAAAATGCATTAGTGATTTACTATTCTCGACTCGACCACAACTCTCTATCAATCAACACATTCTTAAGAACAAAATATAAGAAAAGAATAAGAAGAATTTAAGCAAGACAAAAACAAGATAAGTAAAATGACTGTAAATAGAAAATTTAAGTTTTGATTTGTGTGACACTAAATATTACTCCTACCTTTTTCGGAATTCACTTTGTATATTTAAAAGAGTCAACGAAGTTCTTAAGTTATGACTTTGGTTTGTAACCCATGCGTTGGGTTGCTCTGTCTGAAACTTGAAAACCATTTATGATCCCAATGTATCTGAGACTTCTTGAATCCTGTATTCGATCAAGGAATCTGACATTAGGTCAGATCATTCATCAGCAACTTCTTAAACGCTCCCTTACGTTGCGTTCCTCTACCCTCCTCGTCAATTTAACCCGTCTTTACACATCATGCAACCAAGTCGAACTTGCACGCCAGGTGTTCGATGAAATTCCTCATCCCAGGACGAACCCAATCGCGTGGGACGTGATGATCAGAGCCTATGCATCGAATGATTTCTCGGAGAAAGCTTTGGATTTGTACTACAAGATGGTCGATTCTGGTGTTAGACCCACGAAATACACTTACCCGTTTGTGCTGAAAGCATGTGCTGGTCTGCGAGCAATGGAAGATGGTAAGCTGATACATAGCCATGTGACATGTAGCGACTTCACTACTGATATGTATGTGTGTACTGCTCTCGTTGATTTCTATGCTAAATGCGGGGAACTAGATATGGCATTACAAGTGTTCGACAAAATGCCTAAAAGAGATATTGTGTCATGGAACGCTATGATTTCTGGGTTTTCTTTGCATTGCTCTTTAACTGTTGTCATTGGATTGTTTTTGGATATGCGTAGAAGCAGCGATGGACTCAGGCCTAATTTATCAACAATCGTTGGGATGTTTCCTGCACTAGGAAAGGCTGGTGCTTTGAGGGAAGGGAGAGCTGTTCATGGGTATTGCACACGGATGGGTTTTAGCAATGATTTAGTTTTT
>NC_025703.1:8113451-8126885 GCF_000633955.1 Camelina sativa | reverse complement strand
ACAAAGGTGACGACACCAGTGGCCATTGGGATTATTCTGATGGGTTGTGCAAGGTTTGGAGATCTGAATGGAGGGCGATGCGTACATTGTTACGCGGTTAAAGCAGGCTTCATCTTAGACTTAACTGTTGGAAACACCATTATTTCATTCTACGCCAAGTATGGAAGCTTATGCGATGCTTTTAAGCAGTTTAGTGAGATTGGCTTGAAAGACGTTATTTCATATAATTCTTTAATCTCTGGGTGTGTGGAGAACTGTCGTCCTGAAGAGAGTTTACGTCTATTTCATGATATGAAATCATCTGGAATTAGGCCAGATATAACAACACTGCTTGGTGTCTTAAACGCTTGTTCTCACTTGGCTGACTTGGGACACGGTTCTAGTTGCCAAGGGTATTGTGTTGTTCATGGCTATTCAGCTAATACAAGCATTTGTAATGCACTGATGGATATGTACACAAAGTGCGGGAAACTTGATGTAGCCATGAGAATTTTCGACACAATGCATAAGCGGGACATAGTTTCGTGGAACACAATGCTGTTTGGATTTGGAATTCATGGGCTTGGAAAAGAAGCTCTTTCTCTGTTTAAAAGTATGCGTGACACAGGTGTGAACCCAGACGAGGTGACTTTTCTTGCTATTTTGTCTGCTTGTAGCCATTCAGGACTTGTGGATGAAGGGAAACAACTGTTCAAGTCCATGTCTCGAGGAGATTTCATTGTCATCCCAAGAATAGACCATTACATTTACATGACTGATCTTCTAGCACGTGCCGGACACTTAGATGAAGCTTATGACTTTGTCAACAAGATGCCATTTGAGCCAGACATTCGCGTGTTGGGTACACTTCTCTCTGCTTGTTGGACGTACAATAATGTGGAACTTGGGGATGAAGTGTCGAAAAAGATGCAGAGTCTTGGAGGAACAACAGAAAGCCTAGTTCTTCTCTCCAACACCTATTCAGCTGCTGAGAGATGGGAAGATGCAGAGAATATTAGAATGACACAGAAGAAAAGAGGGCTTCACAAGTCCCCTGGTTTTAGCTGGGTCGATGTTTGATTATTATGAGGATCTTAAGCAGCACCTTGAGTATTCTTGGAAGTCTGGCATTATCAAAAATTGGCTGAAAGAGATATCATTGCAGGTGAGATGAACTAATAATGGAAGCTCGACAAGATGAGATCGTAAAGAGAGATGCATTGTTTATGCCCAATACCAGACGCAGGTATTGCATATCTTTTACTATCGCTGTCTATATACAATAGTAAAACCAAACTAGTAAAGAGGATGTTTAGAACTATTTTCAGGAGTTTTAGTTGATCTCCTTGTTGTGAACCAGGTAGACAAGACATGGAGAAGTGTCATGAGTGTTATGAAGCTCCTTTGCTATTGGTCGCTAAAACACACCTAAGAAACCCTGAAGATTGGGAATTCGACGGTACCATAATGATATGAAATTTAGGATTTTGGAGAGGAAGACAGGGGGGAAGTAACCGGAGAAGCAAAGAGCTTACTCTGTTTCCACCTTCAAAACTCAGCCGTAAAAAGTGGCAAGGTAAGTGTATATATACAAAAATCTTATTGGGCCAACCGACTTACTAATAAAGCCCTTTGTTGGTATTATTATCATTATATATAGAGATTGTTGTTGTTTAAAATTCGTTCCGTGCGATCGTCTCTTTCTCCGTCCAAGCCGCAACCCTAAACAACAGTGCGATTCTTAATCACAAACTCGTTTCATCTTGATCACGTCCCAAATTTTCCCAATTCATCTCGGATTCGTCCTCTGTTCTTGTTCTGCCCTTTTCTTACTTTTACCTCCTCGTGATCAATAGGGTTTTATAAATCACATAAACCTTAACAAAATTGGTAATGTTTGATTGTTAATTTTTAAGAATGCTTATATTTCGTTACGTAAAGAATGTTACTTAATCTACAAGGATATTTGATTCGAATGATGGTTGCTTAAATAGTCTTCTTTGATCAAACAACCGTTTCGTTAGTTAACAGTAATGTCTTTGTCTGGCAGGGCTGAGTTCTTGACTCTGACATCAAAAAGAGGTTTTAGGATGGATACTGCTATGGAGAATTATAGTTCAGGTAGTGATGAAGAAGTAAAAGAAGGGGAGACCACCGTTAACGAGAGGGAAATCTATCAGGCTGCATTACAAGTATATTCATCTTAATCTCTTTTTTTTTTTTTTTCGACTTCAACACTTAGCTCTTTTTGTGATTTTGCTTTCATATTATGTTGGTGTTATCCCATTAACCAACCTGATATCAATTAACATGGCTTAGTTAATTACAGGATCTGAAACAACCCAAGACCGAAAAGGATCTACCTCATGGTGTTCTTACAGTTCCTCTTATGAGGCATCAGGTAATAATTATCACGTTTTGACTTAACTTTTTGTTGTCCTTACTTTGGACTTTGGTCCTATTGAGTATACTAATATCTCTATTGTTTCTTCAGAAAATAGCATTGGAATGGATGCGTAAGAAAGAAAAAAGAAGCAGGAATTGTAGGGGAGGGATATTAGCAGATGATCAGGTCACAATTTAATTATATTGATCACGATTTTTTTTCGAACTAGGTGATATGTAAAATTTCTCACAAGTGTGTGTGTGCTAATGCAGGGACTTGGTAAAACAATCTCGACGATCTCTCTAGTCCTATTGCATAAGTTGAAGTTACAATCAAAGCAGAAAAAGCGAAAAGGTCGAAAATCTGGTGGTACATTGATTGTTTGTCCAGCAAGTGTTGTAAAGCAATGGGCAAGAGAAGTGAAAGAGAAGGTTTCTGATGAACACAAGCTCTCTGTTTTAATCTACCATGGATCTAACAGAACCAAAGATCCTATTGAATTAGCAAAATATGATGTGGTTGTGACAACTTACGCCATTGTTACAAACGAAGTCCCTCAAAACCCTTTGCTGGGTCTTTTTGATACATTCAGTAAGAAGAGAGACAGAGCAAGCTTTGAAGGATCTAATCTTCAGCCTCCCGCTGGTGCACTAGGAAGAGTTAGATGGTTGAGAGTAGTATTAGATGAAGCTCATACAATTAAAAACCATAGAACCCTAGTTGCAAAAGCTTGTTTTAGCCTTAGAGCCAAGAGGAGATGGTGTTTGACTGGAACACCGATACAGAACAAAGTTGACGATCTTTATAGCTATTTCAGGTTTCTTAGATATCATCCCTATGCCATGTGCCTTTCATTTCGTCAAAGAATCAAGGTTCCAATTTCCAAAAACTCTCTTCGGGGTTACAAGAAGCTTCAAGCTGTTCTAAGGGGAATAATGCTTCGCCGCACCAAAGGTATACGTTTATTCCTACTATGCCCTTTTGTAGTTGTGCTAATCATCTTCTAATTGTCTTTATGTTGTCCTTCTATAGGAACATTACTTGATGGACAGCCTATAATTATTCTACCTCCAAAGCAAGTTAATTTGAGCAAAGTGGACTTTTCAGTAGTAGAATGGTCGTTCTACAGGAAGCTTGAAATGTATTCACGTTTGCAGTATCAGGTAATTCTCCGATAGTTATCTTATATGTATATACACAATGGTGACTTCGTACCTTGTAATATGATATATTTTTTTATATCTTTCTCTTATCTATAGGAATATGCTGATGAAGGTACTTTGCATGAACACATGGCTCATCTTTTGGTAATGCTTCTGCGGCTACGCCAAGCTTGTAATCATCCACAACTTGTTAATGGATATAGTCACTCAGATGCTATTGAAGAAATACCAGATGTGGGTCATGAATCCGATAGAGAGTATCTAACCATTCTCCTCAATCTCTTAAAATCATCCTTTAGCATCTGCAATGTCTGCAACGTAAGTGCATTAATGTAATGGTTGCGCATTGATTGTCTTGAGGCTCTTTCACTATGTTCCTAATATTCTTTTTTTTTTTCACTCTTATTATTATTCTCTGCAGGATCCACCAAAAGACCCTGTTGTTACTTTGTGCGGCCATGTGTTTTGCTATGAGTGTGTGTCTGAAAACATTAATGGGGATCACAAAACGTGCCCTGCACTTAATTGCAGTACAGAGCTTAAACATGATAATGTTTTCACTGAATCTGCAATTAGAAGTTGCATCAACGATTATGATGATCCTAAGGATAAGAAAGTTCTTTTTTCGCTACAAGGCGAGTTTATTTCATCCAAAATCAAAGCTGTGATAGAGATTCTTCAGTCGCTTCCAAAGCAAGGCTCTGATCCAGACTCTCCACCAATAAAGACTATAGTCTTCTCTCAGTGGACGGGTATGCTTGACTTGGTTGAGCAGTCTTTTGTCAAAAACCGTATAAAGTTCAGACGACTAGATGGTTCGATGTCTCTACTAACAAGAGACATAGCTGTAAAAGAATTCAACAATGATCCAGATGTAAGTGATGTTACATTACTTTGCTTTCAAAATTCGCATATTACATTTATCTATATAAGACAACTAATGCAATGTTTTAATATCAAACAGGTAGAAGTGATGTTGATGTCTCTTAAAGCTGGAAACCTTGGATTGAACATGATAGCTGCCTGTCATGTTATTCTCTTGGATCTTTGGTGGAATCCAACAACTGAAGACCAAGCTATCGATCGAGCTCATCGTATCGGACAAACTCGGACTGTTACGGTAACACGTATTGCCATCAAAAATACCGTCGAGGAACGAATTCTTACTCTTCAGGTATATTTAATTATTTCTAATATTGGTCCAAACCTATCAGGATCATTTCAAGATTATAATAACATTTCTCCACTCAATTGTGATTTGTGTTTCTTTAAATTAATTTTCACAGGAACGTAAAAGGAAAATTGTTGCATCTGCATTGGGTGAAAAACATGGTAAAAGTTCTGCGATTCAACTAACATTAGAAGATCTTGAATACCTATTTTTTGGTGAGTAGAAATATAACGAAGACCGTGTGCCCCTAGCTAGAGTTTTGACAAGGAATAAAACCTCTAGCTTTTTAGTGTGAATGTAAAGAGATATTTTAATTTCACATGTTGGTTAGATTTTTTTTTAGTAATGCAAAAATGGTTTACTTATCACCAAACAAATAAATTTTAAAAAAAATCAGACAAAATTAAAGATGAAAGAGACCAATTAATTTTGAGGATCTAAAAAGGTGGTAAAATTCTTTTTGGGCTTGGTAATCCAAGAAATCAACCAGATCTTTTTGTCATAATTGCAATGTGAAAAATGGAAAAATATTGGGTTTAGATATTTTAGTAATTAATTATAATTATATATTTTTATTCAACTGAGTATATATAAGAAATTAGGGTTTCTTCTCTATCCAAAAAAAATAAGGATGCCGAAGAAGCTTCCAGCGGAGTTGGAGGATGAGATACTTTATCGTGTTCCACCTCTATCTCTCGCTCGATTCAGAACCGTTTGCAAACAATGGAACACACTCTACAACGACAAGAGATTCATCAACAATCACTTGGCCTGCGTCCGTCCTCAATTCATCTTACGGACCGAGAATTCCAAGATTTATTCAATAGGCATCAATCTCGATGATTCCTTAGAGGTGCGTGAGCTAAACCTAGAAACTCATGATCAGGGTCCTGATAAGAAACTTAAGTTGTATCGAAACATGTTTTATTGCGACGGGTTTTTGTTATGCCCTGCTTTGCCTCGCGAGGTTGCGATCTGGAATCCATGGTTGAGAGAACGACAAACTAAATGGATCGAGCCGAAGAGGAATAGATTCAATTTATATGGACTAGGTTATGATAACGGTAGACCTGATAAGGAATACAAGATATTAGGGTTAAGTTATGGTTTCAGTCAAGAGATGGACGACGGCAGTGACACCAAAATTGACCCGAGGGTTTCAATCTACGAGTTTGCAACCAATGCGTGGAAAGATTGTAAGTTTGGTTTACTTGACTGGCACGTAAGGTCTCCACGGACTGTTTTATCTTTGAATGGAACTCTGTATTGGATTGCTAAGAGGTTTGAGAGTGGTGATACTTTTATCCAAAGCTTTGATTTTTCAAGCGAGAGATTCAAGCCATTTTGTTTTTTGCCGTGTAAGAACGATTTCGGAGATACTCAAATCCTTGAGGTTTTTAGGGGAGATCGGATTTCTGTGTTGGAACAATGCAAGACAACAAAGAAGGTCAAGATTTGGGTGACCAAGAACATGATTACTGGAGATATGAAGGAGATTGTGTCGTGGAGACTGTTAATGACGGTGTCGATACCAGACTTCCCGAGATTACAAAACCATACACGCTGTAATTCTCAGCCGAGTTACTACGTCGATAACAATGATGACAAGAGGCTCATTGTGTGTACTTGTGATGAAATTGGTAAGCCTTGCGTCTATATAGTGAAGGGAGATAGGTTCAAGAAGATTCAAATGGGTTTTGAGGTTGATCCTTGGCCTTTTCACCTTGTCTATGTTCCTAGTTTGGTTCCCATTCCTTTAGTTCAAGAGCAACGAGAATGAGAAGTTTAGTTTTTATTACATTTTTGAGGTATTAATTTTAAGAGTTCATTGTTTTATGGATTGGGTAACATACTAAATAAATAAAAATAAAAAGTACTTTTTTTAATGGTTTGTTCAGCTGAGGCCAGAGCCGGACCAAAGCATTTGGGGGCCCCATACAAATTATAAAAAAATATAGTCATAATTTTCCTAGTATAAAAGCTATAGACTAAAAAGAAAAAACAGTTAAACAAAACACCTAATTTTAAAAATATAGATACAAAATGTCCTAAAAAAACTGTAACAACCCCTTAAAATTTCTGAAAAGTAACAGTTTTTGAGTATTTGGGGGCTTCATTGTATCCAAAAAAAATCCAAAAAATGTGGGGCCCCATTGCAATGTTTCATTTCAATGGGGTCAAGTCCGGCTCTGGCTGAGGCTTTGTGAATGATGGTTCGAAATTTAATAAAGTGTATATATTATGACTAAAAATGTATATACCGTACGTTTATGATAAGTGGTGAGTCTATTTCGACTTCTTATAGGTTTTGGATAGTTCATGTTTTATGGATCAGAGACTATACAAAAGCCAAAGCGTTTTTTTTAAATATGTTTTTGAATGTTTTGTTTAGTGTGGCCTGGTGGAATCGTTTAATAAATTCTGTCATAAAAATATAGCATGATACATGAAAAAGTCTAGAATTATGAATTACTACCAATGTGTCAATGTAGACACATAAGTTTGCCTACTTTTGTATGTGATCCTCAAAGGCAATGATTTGTGAATTTGGCCCAGAGAAATTTGTAAAGTGGCTAGTCTCATTATACAATAATCTTTACTAATAAATATAGATTTCATTATCATTTTCTGTTTTTTTCAGTCTAAAAACTACGAATGTAATGGTTCTTTCTAAAAAATTAAAGTTAAAATGTAAAATTAGCACAAAGATGTAAGTACGTAATAGTATATTTCAAGATATTACATTGTTTGTTTTGGAGCAAAATTGATCACAAATTGTCTTGATTAGCCTAGTGTTTTCTTTACATGTATGTACGTTGTTGGTTATCCCCAAGGTATTTACTTAACCAAATTTTCAGATTATCCTAAGAGAAAAATGCGATTTTTAGAGAAATAGATGTTTCTATATCAGAGCGCAGGATTCTTACCAATGTTTACATTGTTGATGTGCTTAAACTCGTTTGTCCATGTTAAGAAGTGCAACTCAAAAATTCAAACACAAAGTGTGTGCCAAAAATATATATATATATATATATATACTAAGGTGGTGAACGAGATCTTAGAGTCTTCCAAGAACATTTCAAGTCAACACTGGTTTGTCAAGGTTGTGGAAGAGAGTCAAGTTCCATTGATCACTTCATGTAGTTGTATTCCACATTAAACGTTTCGAATGTCGAGAATCTTGGAACATTGGTGAATTTTCCGATACACAATCTAGATTTGATTAAGTTCGTAGAGAATAAAAACAGCCAGTATGTTTATGAACTTTATGTCATAAGTAATCGCAAGGGTGGTGGCCTGGTTGGTGGTCATTATATTGCGTCTACTAAGTTGGAGGAGAACAAATAGTTTTGTTTTAATGATAGTAATGTTTTAGCTGTTACTCAATCCGACATCAAGACTAATGGTGACCTCTCTACTGCATACTTGTTGTTCTATTCAAGGGTTATGCAGTCAGAGACAATCAGAATAGGCTATTTTAGGTTATTTTAAACAAGACAGAGTCATTGACTTCAAGGGGAGAATTACTTTATGAAATTATCTCCCTTCTAAAGCAGCACAAGTCAAATGGAAGTGCAGCGATGTATGCAGCTGAGGCATCCTAACAGACAACAAATCATTTATCGCGACATCTTTTTGTTTTAGGGGTGAGACTATGTTTTTTTGGCTTAGCACGTTAGTCACATTTTGTTACTATCGTTTGGGAAGAAAAATAGAAAGAAAAGATAGTCATTATATTTTATCTTTTTCAAAACTTCATTTAAATCAAGAAGTATTCGAAGCCTTTGTCACCCTCGTCTATTCTTGGATTAAAGGAGCGGTATGTATAAACATGAGAGAGGAAACACTAGCTTGAGCACATAGTTTCTGTCGTATTGTTCCATCGTCTATTCCAAACTCATGGACTCGAATCTGTCAATTATTTGTTGAATTAACTCTACTGCCTTTTATTTAGCTTGTATAGATGAAAATTGACTTCTAGAAAAAGAAAATGGAAACAAGCTTTATACAAACACAACACGAAAAAAATAATAAACAAGCTTTATTAGTTTTATTGTTTCTCTTTGGCCAAACAAATAAATTAGTGTAACTTTGACACGCTTAAAAGGGAAGTGTGTTGCGTCTATGTAGTGAAGGGAGATAGGTTCAAGAAGATTCAAATGGCTTTTGAGGTTGATCCTTGGCCTTTTCACCTTGTCTATGTTCCTAGTTTGGTTCCATTCCTTTATTTCAAGAGCAACGAGAATGAGAAGTTTTGTTTTGTTTACATTTTTGAGGTACTGGTTTTGTTTATTGCAAACTAAATTTTAAGGGTTCATTGTTTTATGGATTGTTCAGCTGAGGCTTTATGAATGATGTTCCAAATTTAATCAAGTGTATATATCTATATTATCATTTTTGAAATACATTTTGTGTTCTAACTTTTTATTTATAAGATTTTCATAATTAACCTTTTTCATCTGAATAAATATTAAAACTTGGATGAAATGTTTGTAATAAAAAATAAATATTCTAGAATATTTTACCTTCCTTAATTATGATTTTTAATGGAAATATCTATACAAAATCACAAATCAATAACACAAATTTTTATTGTCAATACACTAATATATATATAACAATGCGTCATCTTAAAAATTCAAATAAACTTAATCAATTATAATATAAAATCATAAAAATTATATATATAAATAAATGAAAAAACAAATATTTTGTGGTGTACTACGGGTTAAATCCTAATTATAACTTAAAATGTACATACCACCATATGGTATATATCTATATTATAACTTAAAATGTACATACCATATGTTTATGATAAGTGGTGAGTGTCTTAATACAACAGTCCAATCTAAGTTGTCATCGAATATAAAATTATATATTACAACTAAAAATTTGTTAACGAGAATTATTATTTTCAGTCATGCTATTTCATATATTGACAGAGTAATTAGTATGAAGTTAAATACCATATTACTCTGTCAATATATGGAATAACATGATTGATTTGAGGAAAGAACATTATATACCATATTTAACTTCATTATCAACATTAAGAAAATATTAGAGTTCTAAGAAGTTGTTATTGGAGAATTGATTTCTATAAATTATGAAAATCAAAACACATGGATTTTGAAATAACGTGTTTTATCATTGGATTTGAATTCTTCTATTTTACACTTTCAATCCATTCAAATCCATTAAAAACATAATGTGGCTTTTGAAGTCCAAAAACAAATCGTTAAATTAAAAACATGAGATTTTAACAAGTATTTATAAATCATAGAGCCAATAACACATAATTTTGAGAAGTATTTTAAAAATCAATAATTGAATAACACCTGATTTTTGTTTGGATTTTTAAATCTATTAAAATCATAAACCAATAACCTCCTCTAAGGTTTAAAGAAACGTATTATAAACATGTATGTTTAATCAAGCAATTTTATGCAAGCATCTTTGGAGAGTTTGTGTCTAGCTACATTCCTTCCTAATATACTCATTTCCTAAAAAGTCGATATTTCATAATTGTTTTCTTTTCTTCTAAGTTATGGGGTTGGCATTACACATTCTTACACTTGAAGAACCATTAACCGTAGACGTGAGCTCCTTACAAAAGGACTGATTGAAATCCATATGAAATGAACGAGACATTTGGATGTAGTCAGAAAAGTGGATCCTTAATGACATTCCAATTCTTTCGGTAAACCTACAAGATAAAACAACATGTTGTAGCGATTACAAACACATTATGCAAGAATAAGTTGTTGCACATGTTTTCAGTAAACATGGCAAGGACTCATGGGTGTAGGAAAATTTGATAAACAAATGGATGGGGAAGTCCATCGTCTCATTGTGCTTCATTTGCTCTTTGAGATAATAATAAGAATGATCATATATTCATATTATATGTTTATTTTGAGATTTTGTGGACATCATTTTCACTGTATACGAGATTACGAGACCAGCTAGATTTTTGATAGAAACGCAACGTTGTATGTGTATAAATTAATTCAAGATGTTGCAAACTACAGTTCACACACAATATCTAGTTAAAAAAATATTAATAAAACATCCATATTTTAGAATGGTACAAATGAAGTGAAATTGGATTATGTCCGGTCTCAAATTTGATACATTTTTATGGTTGGCTGATATCAGAATTTTGTTTTAGGTCTTGATGCATGGTTTTCATTTTATCTGCTAATTAATAAATATTAATACCACTTTTCTATTTTATTTTGTAGATGTCTTGAATACTTTAAAAGAAAATTTCACTATTTTATATGAATGTGTACTTTTAATTATGTGTGCTAGTGATTGAAAACAAAAAATGGTTTTTTTTTGTTGCTTCATGTTTACTTTGATGTTGCACTCGACTAGGAATCTTATTTTGATAAATTTTATGTTCCAGTAGTACATCTAGATGTATAATGGTATTTTGGATTTTTATCATAATTCTTGACTTATAAAATAACATGTCGTTTTTTAGGTTTTTCAAAACACAACGATTTAATTTAACTACGACTTATCCGTAATCATCCAATTTTAACGACATTGTGGACAGAGGAGAATTTTTATTAACGGATTTAAAGTTAAGGGGTTTTACCATTAAAGAGATAATCGAAAGGTTTTACAATAAAATAGATAATTGAGTGGTTCTTTCACGAACCATCTTTAGTTGGAATCCCTAATTTCTCCCGCCGCTTCTCCAACCGATCGTCAAACAGCGTATGCATTTTGGTCATGGAATTCATGTAACAGAGGAAATGCTACTACGGCAGCGGACGAGAATGCATACGCTGTTACATGAACTCCGTGACCAAAATGCATACGCTGTTTGACGATCGGTTGGAGAAGCGGCGGGAGAAATTAGGGATTCCAACTAAAGAGAAAATGCTACTACGGCAGCGGACGAGAATGTATACGCTGTTACATGAACTCCGTGACCAAAATGCATACGCTGTTTGACGATCGGTTGGAGAAGCGGCGGGAAAAATTAGGGATTCCAACTAAAGAGAAAATGTTACTACGGCAGCAGACGAGAATGCATACGCTGTTACATGAACTCTGTGACCAAAATGCATACGCTGTTTGACGATCGGTTGGAGAAGCGGCGGGAGAAATTAGAAGCTCTTCAGTTTGATCCATCGGTGCTGGAATCAGCGGTGAAGATTTCTTCCTACGCCTACATAAATCACATTCTTCGACCTTGGCAAGTTTGCAATGAAGAAAGATCGAGCGACTTTGGTATGTAATATTAGCTCAATTTTTGAATTTAGAATTTTGAACGCGTCTGTTTGGAAAAAATATATATATATATATATTTGAAACTCACATTTTTGTGGTTATTTTGGATGTGTAGGGTTTGCATTCTGGGGATATTAACTAAGAAGTGATTCAACCAGATTTCAAGCCAACCCAAATTGGTTTCTCGTAAGAATAGTATATTGTATCACATTTTTAAACTATTCTTACAATAGTTTATTGTATGAAAGTGAAGCTGCATGCTAAAGTGCAACAATATTACATCCTTCCAAGTTACTTCATTTTTGCGGGACTTGTCTTTGCACCATTGACGGAATTATGTGCTGTTGATGTGAGCGAATTTAGAAAAAAAATTGCAAATGCTAGGTGCATGATAAGGACAGAATGGCTTTGGACCATAAAGTCATCATTTCCCAGGTTTTAGTTTTCTCTGTCCTCGGTACATATTTCTACTAATGAAGATGCTATATTTGCTAGCTAGTATAAGGTGTTTTCAGTTGGTTTTCTTTTTTTAACAATAAAGCATTTTAGAGAGTTCAACAAACATGATAATTTGTTACTTGGTATATGTATTGACAGATGACATCAACAAGAATATAAAAGCTTTGAATTTCTTAGGGTAATATTGAGACCCTAAACCAGCTTGTCAAAAAATTTAGTGTTGTGAATAATATTGTTATGGTTTTGTGATCCTGCAAAATAATGCGGTTATTTGGTGGTGGGAACAGGTTAATAAAGTAAACGGAGTGATACCAAAAAATCTAAAGCATCTATGTGAGCAGATAGAAGGATGTTCTACTGAAGATTTGCAACTGGATTTAGACCATGACTTTGTGGAGGTTTTCGACAAGGATTGGGTGTTTTTAGAACGAGTGCAAGTACTTATGTTCAAACATTTTGGAAATTTCAGGAATGCTAGTCTTTTTAACTTGCATTGTGTTTTTTGAGATATTAAAAATGGTTTCTAACATATATAGTTATATTATATAGTAGCATCTACTATGTTTAAATTCCTTTTTTTAAGTAGGAACTTATATATTTCTTTGCTTGGAGGGTTTTAGTCTGTTTCTTAGTTTGTTTTGCAAAACACTAGTTAATCGTTAACACTGTTATAATTTATATTTTCTTCTTCCCTTCATTTTATTTCAATTGATTATCACTTACCTACCTCTTGGATATTCTCATACAAATATCTTTCACACCTTAGATTATTTTATTCTAAATATGGCCCAAAGATAACGTATTGTGCCGGTCCGAGTCTATCTCGCTAAAGATAGCTCATAGAAGTCTAGTGGGTCCAAAAGAGTGGTTTGCTTGATCTATGTATACTCCATTTAGAATCCCATCTCGTCTAAAATGTTGACATATTAATAGATGGTAGGTAAAATAACTCGTGTTTTTAATATCCAAAGTATATTATTATAAATAGTTCGCTGATCCCAAAAAAAAAAAAAAAAAAAAAAAAA
>NC_025703.1:8106800-8112301 GCF_000633955.1 Camelina sativa | reverse complement strand
CGAATTACCTGGCTATCAATATTCCTTTTATCATTCATGATACTATAAATTAATAATGTATTTATTCCATAATATTTTTATTTTTGTTTTTGTGGTTTTATATAACAAACTTACATCAATAAACAGAGATAAATTCTCAGAAACATTTACAATATATGTGTAACGAAATCTAATGCAACTTAGAAATATTAAACCGGCAAAAAAAAACGTAGAAATTTCTGAAAATTATATATCAGAAAAAAAGAAAAAAGATTTTTTTTAGGAAAAAGAAAGATTTAAAGAGAGAGTTACAAAGATTCAGCGCCGGCAGCGAGTGATGGCGCTGCAGCCGCGAGAGTAAGGGTTGGCCTGAGCTCCACGTCTGCAATTGTAGTAAGACGCGCCGCGTCGTGAGCAGGGAACAGTGTTTCTCCTAAGCGCACCGTAGCTTATGTACCTCCTCGCCGCTAACATACGCCGGTTGATCTCCGAGTCCATCTCGAACTCCGCTCCGCCGTAGAATAGATCTCCGTCTTCGTCTCCGATGGCGGCGGAAACAGAGCACTCTGCTATAGTACCACGGCACTCTGTCTCGATCGGAGAGAGGAATTCTACGGACTGAGAAGACACCGCAACGGACCAGTACTGAGCGGTGAGGATGACCAGAATCGCGAGAATCGCCGCCGTGGTTATGGAGAGTCCTCTCATTTCTTTTTTTTTTAAATTTTTGTAGCTTTATTATCTCTCTCTCCTCTCTGTGCACGACGAACTTTGAAGAAAGAGAGAAAGAGATAAAAAGGTTTTAAAAGAGAAGAAGAAGAAGCTTAATGAAATGCCACTGAAAGATGGAAGTAATTACGAATAATACCACTTTGACTTATAAGGAGGTGTCGTAAATAAGATAGCTTTTTACAAGTGGGGATTGGCTTTTGTTAGCTTCAGATCTAAGGATGTTTAATGCGTTTAAGTGTGAAGTGTCTGATGGCGACTTCCACTAATTATATCATCTTCTTCGTTCATTTTTTCTTTTTCTTTTTTATATATCAACCAACCAAACTTTTAAATTACTTGATCTCTTATTTTAGTCTGGATAGTTTTGTGTGTTTCTGTTCAATAAATGGAGTTATGTAAAAAAAAAAAAAATAGTACGAAGGTAGATAAGAATAAATACAGAACGCATTTACTTTTAATTTTGTACAAGTTTATGAGTGGTCTCTCCTTCCATGCTTTGATAGATAATTTCATAAAAGTTTACCTATTTAAAATGCCAACATATTAATGAAGGGAGTTTAATGTACATCTCTTATGTATTGCTCGTATTTGTGATTTGTAACTTCATCAAAAAATGGACAGTTTAACCTTTGTTATTATATTTAAAAGAAAAAAAAATGTGACATTATTAAAACGATATCAGGCGCAGCGACACGCCGCCACAAAGCAAATTTTTATGAAATGAGAAAATAGTTTTCAAGCATTGGATTGGACCCATCCCCCACCGGGACTTGAATAATTTTCGTGGATTTGTTAAGTAGTGGTACATAATAATAATCGTAAGGTTTTTTATGTGTCACACTACAAAACTTTACGTTCACACCAATCTACGCGTTTTCCATACACAGATGTAACACATACATACATTTGGAGTATGAATTTGAATCACTCTTCAAAAGACTATATCAATGTTATGTATGTATTACTATTTACACAAAAAATGTTGTTCTCGTTAAAAGATATTAAATCTACTGAAATTTTTGCAACGAAAACAACAACAAATAATTATCTAAAACGTAAACAAGAAAATATAATACTATCACAAAACACAACAGTAATCTAAAAGGCCCAAATAATAAAGGCCCAACAATAAATATCTGGAAAATGCGGCTTTTAAAACCATTTTGACAAATACACGCAATGAATTGTAAAAGTTTGAATAGTTTGGTACTCAATTGTGTTATTATTATTAACCTTTTCTTTTCTACTTTTCTTCGTTGACTGTTGACCAAATTCGTCGAGAGGTTTCTTCAATAGACTTTTTGTCCCAGTGTCACTCTCGCTCGTGCACCACCGTGACGAAGCCGACGGAATCCACCATGAACTTTCCTCCGACGAAGCTTGATTATCATGTAGACATGTTCAATCTCCAATCTCAGTCCAGATTCCTCTCCTTATACAAGGTCCGATAGTAACCATTCTTTCGAGCTCTTCGACTTCGACTTCAATGCTGAATCCTTTAAATAGTTTTCTATGTGATCCTATATGATTTCAGGCGGAGGATGGACGCACAGCTCTGATATTCGATTCGACGGTGTTTCATCCGCAAGGTGGCGGCCAGCCGTCGGACACCGGTTTTGTCGAATTCTCCGATTTGGATTTCAAGTTTTCCGTTCAGGATGTTCGATCGAAAGACGGAATTGTAATATTGAATCTCTATCCTGTCTCTTTTTTTCGTAATTTTGTGTTTATGATGTTTGTTTGTGTATTCCCTTTTGAAAATTGTGTTAGGTTCTCCATTACGGAGTTTTCGAAGGTTCGAATCATGAGAGTGGAATGGATATTGAGAAAGGGAGAGAAGTTCATTTGTTTGTTGATGAATCAAGGCGCAAACTCAATTCCAGGCAAGTTAATGTTGATTGAATTTGATTAGAAAAGTTTAGCTTAGTGTAGTTCTACAGGAAGATGAATAGTTTAATGATTTGGTCGTAGTTTCTGGCATGGCAAATTCTGGAGACATTTGTATTACGTTATCACTAGATAGAAGATGTGAATCACAACTGATGCAGTTTCGTGTAATCTGCTTGTGGAAATGTTAGACTGTTCTAATTGGTATGCATGATGACATGATAGGAGCAAAATTTCTGAAATATAGATTATAGTTGTGCAGGTTTATTAGGTCTTGCTTTTTTTATTCTTGTTTGTGCCTGGACTTTATATTAGGGTTAATAATTGTTCATGATCAGGTTGCACTCAGCTGGACACTTGCTAGATATGTGTATGCAGAAAGTTGGGTTAGGATATTTGGAGCCTGGAAAAGGGTACCATTTTCCAGACGGGTAAGGATCTCATTAAAGGATTTTTCATCTGCTTTCCTCTTTGCCACTTTCGTTAAAATTAGTGATACATAAGAACTGTGATCTAACAACTACAATGTTATCAGTCCATTTGTGGAATACAAAGGAAGCGTTCCACAGAATGAATTACAGGTGAAGCAGAGAGAGTTGGAGGCAGAAGCTAACGAACTGATAACCAAAGGAGGAAAGGTTAGTCCTCAGAGTCTTTTTCATAGTTGGATTTTTTTGATATTGTGTTACGATTCTTAATTATGATTCTTTGCCCTGTATAAGGTTTATGCTGCTCTATTGCCCTATGAAGAGGCATCTGTGCTCTGTAGTGGCAATCTTCCTGATTATATTCCTAAGGTATATGCCAATATAGATCTCTTTCCTTATCTTCCATTGCTAATAAACCTCGGGCGTCCAGCTTACAGACTTAATAATAAACCTCGGACATCCAGCTTACAGACTTATGTTTTCATCCTAGACATATCCTTCAATGACACGAGTTCTAATAGGAGCAGCAATGTTTATCTTTAGTTATATCAAAATTTTGCAGTTATGTCATATATAGGCACTGCCTTTTAATTTAATTTTTCTTAAAGTGATATACAATTATTTGGCTCTGTAAAAGAAATGTTTGTCATGGATAGATAGACCATTTTCTGTATCAATTCCTGCTCTTTCTATGTTGTTTATCATCTTTTGGTATATATGTTAGTGAAAGGGAGCACCTAAGGTAGTAACTATATTGCATTGAAGGTTAATAAATACCCAGCTAGAGTAAGCTAGTCAGCTAAGCAATGCAAAATAGATATCAAATGACACTCTGAGAGAGATTCCACGATAGAATGCCTCGAGGTCGAGGTATTTCACTCTAGAGAAATATATCAAACTCAAACTTCTGTATTTGCTTTACCTTGCAGGGAAGCACTCCTCGGATCATAAAATTAGGTGACAACCCCGGGTGTCCGTGTGGTGGGACACATGTCTCGGATATATCCGATATCATAAGCATGAAGGTACACATCCAATATTGAATATACTGTACCAATCTGAAGTAGATATTTGTGGTTTCCTTCTTTTGCCTTGTGTTTCCCAAAAGTACATGATTCTGAGTGTTTCCCCGTTTTTTTGCTTAAGATCACACAGCTGAGAACAAAGAAAGGAATGACGAAAGTTTTCTACACCATTGCATCTTGATACTTCACTTATTGGTTCCAGCTTCCAGACTAATATGTATACAATAAGTCAAGGTAATCCTCAGCATCCACTTCTTGTTGATACTGTGATTTCATCAACGATAAATATAAGCAGTCCCATCCCATTAGTTTAGTTCTTAGCCTTAAACCGTATCTAAAACAAACAGTTAAGGTTTGTTTTTACTGTTAGTCACTGAACAAGCCTAGGTATTGTCTCGATAGACGATAAGATATTAGCAAAGGAAAAAAAATCCCAGGTTATGTGGTTTAAGAGACTTAGGCGAGCTTGCACTGACTAGATGCACATATTACAACAGCTAATGTATTGTTGGAAAAATCGCTGTAGATAAAGACAAACAGCGAGATCTATCGTATTCATTGTAATATGCGGAAAAATGGGGTACGTAAGCTAAATGGATTTATCATCAAATGTCATTTTCAGGAGGGGAATTATAGTGACGACAACTATTTTCATCAGTTGGCTTCAACAGCAAGCAGCCTCTCCTGTGGTTCAACAGCCACAAATCAGTATTTTTGTGTGTAATTTATCAAATCTATTAAACGACTCTCCCTATCATTGATAAGTCGTATATGATATGATATTGATGTGATATGATATGATCTCCCCACTCCGCCTCTTAATTAGTATTACTATATTGACTCTTGGTATTGTAGAATCATACTGGACATTTAATCCGAGATTTTTATAATATTGTTCGTGCATCGATTTGGTTTGCTTGTTTCGTATTTTACTATTTATCTTAGGTAGGCAAAATTAGTGCCTGGATGGGATGCGATCAAGGGTTTGGAAACAGTAATTTTGGTTTTACCAAACCGAAACAATCGGTGAGTTTTTTGAGTGAGTTTTGACGTGCGTTCATCGGTTAAGACTGTACTTGTCTGCGGTTTGTGTGACTTTGAGAAAATATGTAAAAAATCGAAACTGATTGTTCGAGGTGACGACATAGGGTAGATAAAAATATATACTAGTACTATATACTAGTATAAAAATTTGAATAGTTTTCTGTGTTGCTTCTTGATAGGGTTTAACAACTTTGGATCAAGTCAGAGGTGCTGAAAATGTTAGATCTGTTCCCCTTTTCTACGTCATGCGACCTAACTCGTAAACATTCTCGATTTTTTGCTTACCGCTTAACTTATTAAATACTCTCAAGTCTCTAATTGATTACTTCCTCTACGTCTCCGTTCGCGGCTACTATGTATGATATAGTACGCTACGCCCACATCTAGTAGCCTAGTACCCCCCCCC
>NC_025703.1:8103481-8106790 GCF_000633955.1 Camelina sativa | reverse complement strand
AAAAAAAATCAGATTTTCTGTAACATGTATTTTTGGGTTATATTATTCTGTTGTCCATAAAAAATAAATTGCAATATTTTCAAAATAAAAACAAATTATACCACTCTGACTCTGACTTTGATGTAAACAAAACAAATTACACAAATAAACTCTCTATGTTACAAACAAAATCTGCAACCTTATTTATTTTAGTTAATATTTTAATCTCTTTTTATTTTCTAAATTTGCTATAGTGAATGATTAGGATAAGGGATTTAGTACCATTTCAATGTTTTTTTATATATACCCTCCTGCAAATATAAAAAAAATCGTAGGATTATTATATTTTGGTTCTTTGAGCAGTCCAAGAAAAATAATAGAGGAACAATTGAATTAAAAATATTAGAAAACATGTAGGGATCTGAGGATGACATCATCAGATTAAAAATGTCAACTAACACACTTATTGCCTTCAATTTGTTGACTCTTCATAGATCCTTTTCTGGGTCGATCAATATTTTTTGAGTTCCTAGTTTTTAACATCGTCACGCCTAAAATATCTCGTTGATATATTCTTTCTCAGGAAGTTATGAATTTTTCTTTCTTTTATTTTTCTTTTTGTTATTAAACAAGGTGTAAATTCGTAGTTCTGTAAAAAGAAATTAAAAAAAATCACAGAATTTAGATAATAACTACTCTCTCTCTTTCAAAATATAAAATGTTTTAAAAAAGTTTTTTATTTCATAATATAGAATATTTTCAATTTTCTATATAATTTTTAGATTAGTTTAGTATTTTATATTATGTAGTATTGTTTATGATTGGTTGAACTTGTTAAAAGTAAAAACTTTTTAATCTGTGTGTGTTTTAGTTAAAACATCTTATATTTTGAAACTTACTAGTTTTTAGAAAACTCATCTATTCATAAATAATAAAAAAAATCTGAAAAAAAAAAGNGTTTTGTTTTTCTTCTTCTTCTTTGAAAATTTTATTTCCTCCAACGACCTTTAACCATTTATTTACATTATATTTCGTTAATCACAAAGAGCTTATGCGTTTGGCTTTATATTATAGGTAAGGAGTCCCCGTGACAAACAAATTTCATACTAGTATATAGTTTGTGCAAAATGTATGTATATTACAAATAAAAAAAATCAATAACAGTATTATCCTACACGTGTGGGTAGCTCTGCCGAAAGTGATGCGTGAAGCTGGCTTTAGTTGGCTCCCAACCAAATCCTATCAATATCATCATCGCCTCTTTATTTTCCACATCTATCTCAATAATAATATTCGATAATAAGAAAATTAAAAAAAACTACTACTTTATTATTTTTTATTTAGCTAGCGATCATATGGAAACGTATTTTATTTTCTTAAGGCACATGCATGCACCCATGAATATACGAAAATAAATAGATCCATATATAATACGAATTACCTGGCTATCAATATTCCTTTTATCATTCATGATACTATAAATTAATAATGTATTTATTCCATAATATTTTTATTTTTGTTTTTGTGGTTTTATATAACAAACTTACATCAATAAACAGAGATAAATTCTCAGAAACATTTACAATATATGTGTAACGAAATCTAATGCAACTTAGAAATATTAAACCGGCAAAAAAAAACGTAGAAATTTCTGAAAATTATATATCAGAAAAAAAGAAAAAAGATTTTTTTTAGGAAAAAGAAAGATTTAAAGAGAGAGTTACAAAGATTCAGCGCCGGCAGCGAGTGATGGCGCTGCAGCCGCGAGAGTAAGGGTTGGCCTGAGCTCCACGTCTGCAATTGTAGTAAGACGCGCCGCGTCGTGAGCAGGGAACAGTGTTTCTCCTAAGCGCACCGTAGCTTATGTACCTCCTCGCCGCTAACATACGCCGGTTGATCTCCGAGTCCATCTCGAACTCCGCTCCGCCGTAGAATAGATCTCCGTCTTCGTCTCCGATGGCGGCGGAAACAGAGCACTCTGCTATAGTACCACGGCACTCTGTCTCGATCGGAGAGAGGAATTCTACGGACTGAGAAGACACCGCAACGGACCAGTACTGAGCGGTGAGGATGACCAGAATCGCGAGAATCGCCGCCGTGGTTATGGAGAGTCCTCTCATTTCTTTTTTTTTTAAATTTTTGTAGCTTTATTATCTCTCTCTCCTCTCTGTGCACGACGAACTTTGAAGAAAGAGAGAAAGAGATAAAAAGGTTTTAAAAGAGAAGAAGAAGAAGCTTAATGAAATGCCACTGAAAGATGGAAGTAATTACGAATAATACCACTTTGACTTATAAGGAGGTGTCGTAAATAAGATAGCTTTTTACAAGTGGGGATTGGCTTTTGTTAGCTTCAGATCTAAGGATGTTTAATGCGTTTAAGTGTGAAGTGTCTGATGGCGACTTCCACTAATTATATCATCTTCTTCGTTCATTTTTTCTTTTTCTTTTTTATATATCAACCAACCAAACTTTTAAATTACTTGATCTCTTATTTTAGTCTGGATAGTTTTGTGTGTTTCTGTTCAATAAATGGAGTTATGTAAAAAAAAAAAAAATAGTACGAAGGTAGATAAGAATAAATACAGAACGCATTTACTTTTAATTTTGTACAAGTTTATGAGTGGTCTCTCCTTCCATGCTTTGATAGATAATTTCATAAAAGTTTACCTATTTAAAATGCCAACATATTAATGAAGGGAGTTTAATGTACATCTCTTATGTATTGCTCGTATTTGTGATTTGTAACTTCATCAAAAAATGGACAGTTTAACCTTTGTTATTATATTTAAAAGAAAAAAAAATGTGACATTATTAAAACGATATCAGGCGCAGCGACACGCCGCCACAAAGCAAATTTTTATGAAATGAGAAAATAGTTTTCAAGCATTGGATTGGACCCATCCCCCACCGGGACTTGAATAATTTTCGTGGATTTGTTAAGTAGTGGTACATAATAATAATCGTAAGGTTTTTTATGTGTCACACTACAAAACTTTACGTTCACACCAATCTACGCGTTTTCCATACACAGATGTAACACATACATACATTTGGAGTATGAATTTGAATCACTCTTCAAAAGACTATATCAATGTTATGTATGTATTACTATTTACACAAAAAATGTTGTTCTCGTTAAAAGATATTAAATCTACTGAAATTTTTGCAACGAAAACAACAACAAATAATTATCTAAAACGTAAACAAGAAAATATAATACTATCACAAAACACAACAGTAATCTAAAAGGCCCAAATAATAAAGGCCCAACAATAAATATCTGGAAAATGCGGCTTTTAAAACCATTTTGACAAATACACGCAATGAATT
>NC_025703.1:8086467-8098525 GCF_000633955.1 Camelina sativa | reverse complement strand
AAAAAGAAATTAAAAAAAATCACAGAATTTAGATAATAACTACTCTCTCTCTTTCAAAATATAAAATGTTTTAAAAAAGTTTTTTATTTCATAATATAGAATATTTTCAATTTTCTATATAATTTTTAGATTAGTTTAGTATTTTATATTATGTAGTATTGTTTATGATTGGTTGAACTTGTTAAAAGTAAAAACTTTTTAATCTGTGTGTGTTTTAGTTAAAACATCTTATATTTTGAAACTTACTAGTTTTTAGAAAACTCATCTATTCATAAATAATAAAAAAAATCTGAAAAAAAAAAGAAACGAAAAGTATCTAACCAAGAAAACTTCCAAAATATACTAAAACAGACTTCTATGTATACAACCGAGATTCTAATAAAAACTTAGCATCATTATTGTTTAGGGTAAAAAAAAATTTGAACTTAAAAAAATAAAAAGCAGCGAATCAAAAACGAAAAAAAAGCAGAGCAGAAAGAAAAAAAAAAAAGTGTGAGAAAGAAAACAATATAAAGAGGGAGGCTTTAGATATTTTAGCAATACCCAAAATTAGCAAAAACAAAAAAACATTCAACTCGTTAAAACTCTTCCTCCTCCATCCATCCATTAAATCCCCTTCTCCTTCTCTTCTCTTTTCACTTCTCTCACTCTCTTTTTTTTTTATATATTCTCTCTTCCGATTTGTTTCTTCTGACGACTAAGTTCTTCTCTCTGATTCGCGTATTCGTTAAGGTAAAAAAAAAAAAAAACCCATTACTCTCATTCTCAATATCTCTTAATGTCTGCTGCGTCTTCTCGATTTCGTTTTCGTTCCGATTTAATCTCGATTTTAGATTTTATAATTTAATTTGTTCTGCCAATGAGAAATTATTGAATAAGGAGATTTTTTGTTAGTATAACCACTTTTAGAGATATGATGAACAAATATGACACGACACGACATGGTTTCTGATGAAACCAAATCTATCTTATTATATATGGGTTTCTATCTTCTCTGTTTTTTTAAGATAGCTTTGCTTTTGTCTGTAAAACCATTGTTATCTGAAACCAACAACTTTTGTGGTCTGCATTTAATAGCGTCCTATGTAAAAAGGACATTTTTAGTTTTTTTAACTCTCACGTTTAACTTATGTAACTGTTCGTTATCTTGGTCCCATCTATCTTCAGTCCTTCGATATGTGTGCTTAGACGTCTCTCGCCACGTATTTTTTGTCTTTATGGTTATTAAAGCAGCTAAGTTTGGTTTAGTTTGTGTTTAAGTCTAAGATTTAATTAGGAGTTTAGGACTGTTGTTGATTAAAAAAAAAAGTACTAACCTTGATGTTTTTTTTTTTAATCCAAGACTTACAGTTTTCATGATTAGTGGATCTTGTCTTGAATCAAGATTTGATAAGCAGAGTGGTGTATTGATTCGTATTTGAAACTTTTTTATGAATCTGATGAGTTAATGGATCTTTGTTGTTTCAGAAACATTATCAAGAAAGTGAAATTAAAAAAAAAATGCAGGAAGAGACTGATCCTACTTATGGTGAGATTGAGATAAGTTTTGGTTATCAATGCAATAATAATAAGATAGGGATTCCTGAAGATAGTGTTCCTGATGGCCGTGAGGTTCTTGCTGGGTTTAGGCTTCAAAAGACTAGCAGTTTCTCTTGTTTATCTGGAGCTGCTTTAAGCGGCAACCCTACCTTAGCCAATACCAATATCTGCAATGGAGTGATTGGTTCTGAGATTTTGCCTTCTCTAGATTCTCCTAAATCTTTCAGGAAAGTTCCATCTTCCCCTGCGCTTTCTAAGCTTGACATACTCTCTCCTTCTCTTCATGGAAGCATGGTGAGTCTTAGCTGCAGCTCGTCTACTAGTCCGAGCCCTCCTGATCCTGAATCTTGTTACTTGACGTCATTGAGTTCTCCTTCTTCTGTGAATGAAAGTTTTCTCTCTGCCATGGAAGTTCAAGTTGCGGGAGGTGCTGCAGGGGAAGATAGGGTTCAAGCTGTCTGCTCTGAGGAGAACGGTTGGCTCTTTTGCGCTATATATGATGGATTCAATGGGAGAGATGCTGCTGATTTCTTGGCTTGTACTTTGTATGAGTCCATTGTGTTCCATCTCGAGTTGCTTGATCGCCAGATGAAGCAAAGCCTTACCAAGTCCGATGATGATGTCGAAAAGTTGGAGTTGTTGTCAAATATAAGTAAAATAGACTACTCTTCCTCTGATTTGTTCAGACAAGGAGTGCTAGATTGCTTAAACCGTGCGCTGTTTCAGGCGGAAAACGATTTCTTGAGAATGGTTGAGCAAGAAATGGAAGAAAGACCGGACTTAGTATCCGTGGGATCTTGCGTTTTGGTCACTCTCCTTGTCGGGAAGGATCTCTACATCCTTAATCTAGGTGATAGCAGAGCTGTTCTAGCGACCTACAATGGTAATAAGAAGCTGCAAGCTGTTCAGCTCACAGAGGATCATACAGTTGATAACGAAGTCGAAGAAGCTAGACTCTTAAGTGAGCATCTTGATGATCCCAAAATCGTTATTGGTGGAAAAATCAAAGGAAAGCTTAAAGTTACTCGTGCTCTAGGAGTTGGTTACTTGAAGAAGGTATTAGTAATATTATTAAGTTATGGTTAATTACTTAATTATAAGAAAAAGTATCAAATAGCTCTTCTCCATTAAATTGCAGGAGAAACTGAACGATGCACTGATGGGAATTCTCCGTGTACGTAACCTTTTGAGCCCGCCTTACGTTTCCGTGGAACCATCGATGAGAGTTCACAAGATAACGGAATCAGATCACTTTGTTATAGTTGCAAGTGATGGTTTGTTCGATTTCTTCAGTAACGAGGAAGCGATTCTACTCGTACATTCCTTCATTTCTACTAATCCTTCTGGTGATCCTGCTAAGTTTCTACTTGAACGTCTTGTAGCTAAAGCTGCTGCTCGCGCTGGTAAGAAGCTATTTTACTCATGTTTTACTTAAGTGAATTTCATGAACTAAATAACTACACTTTCATATAGGCTTCACGTTGGAAGAGTTGATGAATGTTCCGGCTGGTAGGAGACGGAGATATCATGACGATGTGACTATAATGGTAATCACTCTCGGTACCCATCAACGTACCTCAAAGGCTTCTACGTTCGTGTGATTTTTTATGATGATGGCGACAAAATGTAATTAGTCTCATTTTAGACTATGGAACTGGTCTTCAATTTTTAGTTCACTGGAATTATTTCAATGTATATAATATATTATTGTAGTTTTGGGGTTTTTAAACGGCTAGAGACCTAGAATTCATCAAGTTTGTCTACGTCAACCATATGTTCTGTTTCGTTTTGGGCTAGTCGGTTTGGTTTGTAACCAAGATGTTGTAGGAGATGTTGTGTACCTCTGAAAAAGCCAAATTTTCAGACCCTTTTGCATGTCAAAAGATATGGTTTTGGATTTAAATATAGAGCAAAAGTTACAATCGGACACACATCCTCTCTAAGGAATTGTGTCTGTTTTTGGTTTTTGAACCAAGTACTTTTTTTTTTGTTTTTAATAAATGTTTGGTTGCTTAATGATCACTCGTTTGTCAATTTGAGAAATATGCAAGTTAGAAAATCAAATACAAAGAGTGTGCAAAAAAAAATAATCATAAATTAAGCTCAATTATGTGGCTTAATAGAGATGATGTTATTGGACTTGATGACGATGTGAAAATCAAATTACAAAGTGGAATGATAGTAATAGTACAATTTGCTATAATTAAGCTCATTATGTGGTTTGAAATCAAAAAACTTATTTCGGAGTATTTTATAAATTTTTAACAAAAACAAAAGATTTTGTATTCGATGTGTATCCTACTACAAAATGTTATGAAAGTACAATTTTAAAATAGTTTTACCCTTATTAAAATTACATAAGAATGTAATTAGAACTAAAGGTTTCAAAAAACAAATTAGCAATAGTTATGGAAGGTAGAAAAGACAAATACTAATACATGCAATTAAATTAATTAGGGTGCAAATTGTTGTATGTAAATGAATTATTGGAAAATAGTTGAACCAAAAGTAATTAAGAGCATTATATTTACTAATTTGGAAAATAACACAACTTTGTCTTATTCATGATTACTAGTCAAAATAAGTTAATAATAAAGGAGTTATTTGAATTACTTAAATCAGACATAAATGAAAAAATGTCGCCCACCGTGGGGCTCGAACCCACGACCACAAGGTTAAAAGCCTTGCGCTCTACCAACTGAGCTAGACGGGCTTTGACGTTGGTTGCGTTTTAGTAACGCCTATATAGTAGTTTCTCTTTAATTTGAATTTTTTTTAGGGTATTTCTAATTTTTTAATAATTAACCTATTTGTTGTTCTTTTCTTGAATAAAGACATTACCATATTTAGCTTCATTATCAAAATTAACAGACTGTTATTGGAGAGGTGATTTCTAAATCCATATAGAATTATAAGTTCTAGAAATCCAAACACATGGATTTTGAAATAACATGTTTTATCCTTGGATTTGAATCCTTCTATTTTACACTTTCAAATCCATTTAAAACATAATGTGGATTTTGAAATCCAAAAACAAATCATTAAATGAATAACATAGGATTTTAATAAGTATTTGTAAATCATAGAACCAATAACACATCATTTTAATAAGTATTTTAAAATCAATGATTGAATAACACATGATTTTTTTCTGGATTTCCAAATCTATTAAAATCATAGAACCAATAAGCCCCTCTAAGAAAATAATAGAGTTCTAAGGTTTAAAAGATATTATAAACATGCATGTTTAATCAAGCAATTTTATGCAAGCATATTTGGAGAGTTTGAGACTAGCTACATTCCTTCCTTATATTGTCATTTCCTAAAAAGTCGATATTTCATAATTGTTTTCTTTTCTTCTAAGGTGTGGGGTTGGCATTACACTTTCTTACACTTGAACAACCATTAACCATGGGCGTGAGCTCCTTACAAAAGGATTGATTGAAATCCCATATGAAATGAACAAGACAGACACTTGTATGTAGTCACAAAAGTGGATCCTTAACGACATTCCAATTCTTTCGGTAAACCTACAACATAAAACAATGTTGTAGCGATTGCAAACACATTATGCAAGAATAAATTGTTGTGCATGTTTCCAGTAAACATGGCAAGACTCGTGGATGCAGGAAAATATCATAAACAAATGGATGGAGAAGTCCATCGTCTCATTCTGCTGCATTTGCTCTTTGAGATAATAATAAGAATGATCATGTTTTATGTTTTTTTTGAGGTCTAACAAACTGGAGTACGAAACAATACAAAATAATTTTAAAAATATTTAACTATAAATAAAACATAATTTTGTTTCTACTATAACCAACATTAATTAATTTTTAAACATAAACTGAAAATATCGAATCTTGGAAAAATCTATCAATTCGTGTTGTTGTAACATCGGCCATAATTAGTTTAGTATCTATCTTTTGTATGTTGTCAAGTTAAAGCGTTATCTTATGGATCAAATCATTCATTGGCCAGTCTGATTTTATGTCGTTTCCTCCCAAAAAGAAAAAAAAGTTAGATGAGAAATCAATCTCCTGACAACCAAAGAGACCTGTGACAGGAAACCATATATCATCATTATCAAACTTTCCAAATCTTGCAGCAAACCGTAGGAAAGAGCCATGGGAGAAGAAGCTATAGTTCTGTATCCAGCACCACCGATAGGTCACTTAGTGTCCATGGTTGAGTTAGGCAAAACCATCCTCTCCAAAAACCCATCTCTCTCCATCCACATCATCTTAGTTCCACCGCCTTATCAACCTGAATCAACCGCCTCTTACATCGCATCCGTCTCCTCCTCATTCCCTTCAATAACCTTCCACCATCTCCCCGCCGTCACACCGTACTCTTCCTCCTCCCCAACCTCTCGCCACCACATGGAGTCACTCCTCCTAGAAATCCTCTGTTTCAGCAACCCAAATGTCCACCGAACCCTTTTCTCACTCTCTCAGAACTTCAACATCCGTGCAATGATCATCGATTTCTTCTGCACCGCTGTTCTAGACATAACCGCCGATTTGGCCTTCCCGGTTTACTACTTCTTCACCTCTGGAGCCACTTGTCTCGCCTTCTCCCTCTATTTCCCGACCATCCATGAAACAACCCCCGGAAAAAACCTTATAGACATCCCTCAGCTTCATATCCCCGGCGTTCCTCCGATCAAGGGCTCCGATATGCCCAAGGCGGTGCTTGAACGAGACGACGAGGTCTATGATGTTTTAGTAATGTTCTGTAAACAGCTCTCAAAGTCTTCAGGGATCATTATCAACACGTTTGATGCTTTAGAGAACAGAGCCATCAAGGCCATAGCAGAGGAGCTCTGTTTTCGGGATATTTATCCAATAGGACCGCTCATTGTTCAAGGAAGAACCGGAGATAACCATGGAAACAACGGAGATTCTTGTCTGACTTGGCTCGATTCGCAGCCGGAACAGAGTGTTGTGTTCCTCTGTTTCGGGAGTTTGGGTTTGTTTTCAGGAGAACAGCTAAAAGAGATTGCTATTGGTTTAGAAAAGAGTGGACATAGATTCTTGTGGGTGGTTCGTAATCCACCAGAGTTACAAAACCAGACAGAACCGGACTTGAAATCTCTCTTACCCGAAGGATTCTTAAACCGAACCGAAAACAGAGGAATGGTCGTCAAATCATGGGCTCCGCAAGTTCCGGTTCTGAATCATAAGGCCATTGGCGGATTCGTCACCCATTGCGGTTGGAATTCAATTCTCGAATCCGTCTGCGCAGGTGAGTTAAGCATACACGTAGACGTATTTCTATATAAATATGCGTGGAGAATGTTATGTTCAGTATGGTTAATTCACTTGGTTTGCTATATATATGATAGGCGTACCAATGGTTGCATGGCCGTTGTACGCTGAGCAAAGGTTTAACAGAGTGGTGATTGTGGAGGAGATCAAGATTGCGATCCCGATGAATGAATCGGAGACGGGTTTCGTGAGCTCAATTGAGGTGGAGAAACGAGTCCAAGAGATAATGGAGGATGGTCCGGTTAGGGAGAGAACCAAGGCTATGAAGAACACAGCCGAATCAGCCTTGAAAGAAACCGGTTCGTCTCAGACAGCATTGACTACTTTACTCCAGTCGTGGAGCACAAAATGATCTTTCAAATCAAGTCTTGGGAATCAAGGAATCTACTATGAGTATTTAATTAAGTTTGACAAACAAAAGATTTGTTATTGCTTTGTGACTTGTGATTAGTGATTTTCCATGGACATCTTTGTGGACCTAGAATTTTATTTTACCGGACTCGTATTCTAAATTAAAAATTACAAAATTCTAAGTATGATATCCTCACAAAATATGTATTGCATAACTTATTTTTAGAGTTTACTATAATAATTTCGAATTTTGTAAGAGTATACCAAACTAAACATTTGTTAAAATTAAATTGTATCTGTCCAAAAGATGGTTGTTTTGATAAATATTGATACTCAAAAGAAAAGAAAACAAAACAAAAACTAGCACGAAACAAAAGATACTTTGAACTATGAAGCAGATCTGAATTAGGTGGGTTACGAGGATTAACCAATGAAAAACATGTTTAGCAGTTAAACTGCTGTTTATTGGTACAGCCTGTGTCAAATCTTGATTCGTCTGTCTCTTTTTATGTAGGCTGGCCATTACCATTTACCATGATTGGTCCATCATATATTTATTGTTTTTTGTTTTTTCTCGAAGAAAAAGTTAGTGATGACAATGTCATATTTGTTACGTATTCAAAGAGCCGTGTGTGATTTATAAACCATCCTATCATCATCTTCCAGTTTAACATTCTTGGGACAAAGTTCACAACCACTAAGAGAAACCATGGAAAAACAAAATGCTATAGTTTTGTATCCATCACCACCAATAGGTCACTTAGTGTCCATGGTTGAGTTAGGCAAACTCATCCTATCCAAAAACCCATCTCTCTCCATCCAAATCATCTTAGTTCCACCACCTTATCAGCCGGAATCAACCGCCACCTACATATCCTCCGTCTCTTCTTCCTTCCCTTCAATCACCTTCCACCGCCTCCCCGCCATCACACCACACTCCTCCAAAACCTCACCAAAACACCACGAGTCACTCACCCTAGAAAGCCTCCGTCTCAGCAACCCAAATGTCCAAAAGACACTGCTCACCGTCTCCCAAACGTTCAACCTCCGTGCCATGGTTATTGACTTCTTTTGCACCGCCGTGTTAGAAGTCACCGCCGATTTCACCTTCCCGGTCTACTACTTCTTCACCTCTGGAGCCGCTTGCCTCGCTTCTTTCTTCCATCTCCAAACTCTCGACGAAACCACAGCCGGTAAAAACCTAAAAGACGTCCACACGCTCCTCAACATACCCGGCGTTCCTCCAATCAAAGGCTCTGATATGCCTAAACCGGTGCTCGAACGTGGCTATGATGTTTACGATTCTTTCATATTGTTCTCTAAAGAGCTCTCAAAGTCTGCAGGGATCATTGTCAACACGTTTGAAGCATTAGAGAACAGAGCCATCAAGACCATAACAGAGGAGCTCTGTTTTAAAACTCTATATCCAATAGGACCGCTCATTGTTCAAGAAATAACCGGAGATAACCATGGAAACAACGGAAATTCCTGTCTTAGCTGGCTCGATTCGCAGCCGGACCAGAGTGTTGTGTTCCTATGTTTTGGGAGCTTGGGGTTGTTATCAGGGGAACAGCTAAAAGAGATTGCTATTGGTTTAGAAAAGAGTGGACATAGGTTCTTGTGGGTGGTCCGTAATCCACCAGAGTTAAAAAACCAGACAGAACCGGACTTGAAATCTCTCTTACCGGAAGGATTCTTAAACCGAACCGGAAACAGAGGAATGGTCGTCAAATCATGGGCTCCGCAAGTTCCGGTTCTGAATCATAAGGCCGTTGGCGGATTCGTCACTCATTGTGGTTGGAACTCAATTCTCGAATCTGTTTGCGCCGGTAAAATTAAGCACACATACTTAATACACATTTCAATCATATAGTTACGTGTATATGTAGAATGATTCAGTGTGGTTTAACTCGACTGGTTTTACCAAAATAGGTGTACCAATGGTTGCATGGCCTTTATACGCTGAGCAGAGGTTTAACAGAGTAGTGATTGTGGATGAAATAAAGATTGCAATCCCGATGAATGAATCAGAGACGGGTTTCGTGAGCTCAACGGAGGTGGAGAAACGAGTCCAAGAGATAATGCAAGATGGTCCGGTTAGAGATACTACTAAAGCGATGAAGCACGCAGCCGAATCAGCTTTAACCGAAACCGGTTCGTCTCATGCCGCGTTGACTACGTTACTCCAGTCGTGGTGCCCAAAATAATCTCAAGTGCTTGTAATATCAACAATTAATGGTTGGAATTATGTTTCTAGAATTATAAAATTCCTATATTAATGATCTTAGAAACTTCCATGTCTTGTAACATCAATAACGGAGAAATCAAAGCCTTTTCTTGTATCGAATTATCAAAACATGGTAAAGAAATTAAAATTTCCGCGTTTATGAAAATTTTGGTTCTTTCGGGCAGCGGCTATGATGTTTACGATTCTTTCATAAACACGTGTCTAAAATATGTTGAAAATCAACGGCTAAGATTGATTGTTTATATAGGTAAGGAATCTTCTACTGTCCACTGGATGGGATATACACACATCTGTGATTTTAATAATAAGCTTCAGTTACATCAATATTATTATTAATTTACGCGTTACAATATTTTTAGACAGAAACAACAATTTATCAATCTATCTATCTCTTTCTGTTCTGTTCTAATCTCTCTTATCTCTGTCTTTAGCCATGGCGAATCTGACCTTAGAACTCAACATTTACTCTGCAAAAGATCTTGAAAATGTCAACCTTATCACCAAAATGGACGTATACGCCGTCGTTTGTATCAACGGCGATGATTCTCGGAAGGATGAAAAAGAGAAAACCCCCATCGATCGAACCGGTGAATCTGAGCCTACGTGGAACCACGCCGTTAAATTCGCCGTCGATCAGAGGTTATCTTACGAAGGGCGTTTGACCCTCGTCGTGAAACTGGTCTGCGATCGGGGGATCTTCGGAGACAAAGATCTCGGAGAAGTCCAAGTCCCGGTTCTTGAGCTTCTCCATGGCTCTACGCCGTCTCCGTCGTTTAACCGTAACGGTCAGGGGATGATGAGATTTGTAACGTATCAGGTGAGAACTCCTTTTGGGAAAGGTCAAGGCTCGCTGACTTTTTCGTACCGGTTTAATACGCCGTCGTTTGAACCGGATTCGTCGGTTTCATCATCGTCACCGGTTTACGCGAATCCGATTCATACACCTCCTGATTTGCCAGCGACGACGACGATGACTTATCCTCCTCCGCCGTCGTCTGAAGCTAGTTTCTATCCACCACTATCGTCAATTGAACATCCGCCGTCGTCTCAGCCGCAAGGATACTCCGCACCACCGTACCCGTACCCGAACCCGAACCCGTATCAGTACAACTCTCATTACCCGGCACAGCCAATAAACATTTACCCGCCTCCGTCACCCTCCGCCTCGAATTTATATCCTCCGCCGTATTACAGTACTTCGCCGCCACAGCATCAATCGTATCCGCCGCCTCCCCGTCATTCGTACCACCAAACGCAACCGACACAGTCATTTCACGGGTATACGCCGTCGTCTCCGCAGAATCATCACGGGTGTATTTATCCTCCGCCGTCACCGTCTACGCAGAATCATCACGGGTGTATTTATCCTCCGCCGTCACCTCCGACATCAAGATACGGATACGGTAGTCCGACAACGCAAGCGCCGCCGAAGAATAATAATAAAACAGGGCTTGGGCTTGGAATGGGAGCTGGGCTTCTGGGAGGAGCATTGGGTGGACTCTTACTCGGCGATTTAGTGTCAGACATTGGCTTTGATTTGTAATATACTTATATTTTTTATTGCTTTAAAAAAAAAAGTACAATTTTGATTACAAATAATGTCGGGTCATAACTCATATCATATGTAAAAATAATGATGTAATTGTGCTATATTTCACTGGACTTGAATATAATGAAACCCTTTTCGTTTTGTTGATTTGATCCATCCGCGTCCGCATTGTAATTTGGCTCATGCATGAATTGGGAAAGACGTGGACAACATAACTGAGCTCATGAAAAGTAATGGATAAATCGTCCAAAAAGGCTTTAAAACTGATTACGATCAAACGGTAATGCCATGTGAAGCTTTTTAAATAAGGAGAGATATCTGAATTGAGATTTGAAGTTTGATAAACATGTGTACATATGATAACCAAGCAATAGGTTAAATGGTTATATATATTACGATGTGAAGAAAAAGGCTATGACCAAACAACAAGTTAAAATCTAATACAATTCAATCTGAAAAAAGTTTTGTATGATTATATATGCAAAAATAAACACCTAGAAACATAAACACAAATTCAAACAAGGAATAGAATTGAATGTGTGCCATGGATGGCTTCGTCCAACTATAAGAAGAATATGCATTATTATTAGGACTAATTATTGTTAGTGTAATGATCAATAATTTATTCAGGATCATACTTCAACCAAATAATAAGTTTGTGGATTAAACTTTTACTTCTTCCCCATAACTAATTATGTTCGATAGAGAATTAAATATTTTCCGGATGTGTCATGAAAAAACCGTCACCCAACAAAATGATGGTCTGTTGTTGTTTCAACTCTCTCAGTTTCTCCAACATTCTCAACTTTCACTTTCAGCTTCTCTTTAATCGTTGATGTGACATCAACAAGAAATTCACATACAAAAAAGAAAGATAGACAAGCTCTTCAAGCAAGCAGAAAACTAAAGCTCAAAATGATGGAAATGGGTTGGTGGCTCCCAAAAACCATCACAAGGATGAAAAACCATAAAGGATATGGGTAGAAATAGTTAGGGGATGACTAACCGTCTTAAATAGTCAAAACATCATTTGTCCTTGAAGGCATAAATTGAGCCCGTTTTATGCGTTGGTTTCATGGGCCATTTGTAGTAGGATTTTTC
>NC_025703.1:8078139-8086454 GCF_000633955.1 Camelina sativa | reverse complement strand
GCCCCCCCCCCCCCCACCCCAAAATAAAAGATAATACTAACGTCAAAAAGAAGAAGATAATGCTATTAGTTAAGTTCAAATATAGAGTATAGACTGACAGAGTCCTCTCTCTCCCGACGCTGCTCTCTCCCTCTTCTACACAGCAAAATCCTAGTTTTTTTAGATCAGTGACTGGGAAGTCACTACGGTGGTTGGCGCTTCTCGCTGACACCGTCAGTGGCTTCCCCTTTTCGTTTGTGTTGTAGTTTTTTGGTTCTGCAATTCGTTTATCTTTTGTATTTCGTTGGAGAAAAGCTTATTTTGGTGGAAATGGTAGATCTTCACGGCGAGGGTGTTTAGTTATGTCGGTGGTCAGCTGCTCCATAGAGGGTTGTTGTTGAGTGTTCGAGATCTATAGATCTGGCGGGTGCTCTGTTCTTGTTGGAGGATCTCGGGATTTGGTTTTCGTGAATCCATGGTCATGGTCTCGTCTGTTTCTGCTGTCTGGTAAGCCGGCCTTCTGGCTGTTTCTTCTTCGACGTTTTGCTAGGATTAGATGGAATCGCTTTAGTTAGTTGTTGTTAGTGGTAGATTTATGGTGGTCTTTAGTAGTATTGAGCAGGTTTAGTAGCTTTTGATTGGGATGTTTCGGCTCCTTTCTAAGCAGAGGTTTCGTTTTGTTTGAATGTGATGGTAGAACCTTAAGTTTGTCGAGTTCCTTCTTCTTCTTGTTGTTCATAGTGGGTGATAGTCTTCTCCGTTTTCGTCGGTCTCGTCTATGTGATTGGTGTTCTACGAGAAGTTAGGCCTCGCTCCACGCGTTTTGAAGACTTCTAGTTTGACGTTCTTTAGTGTATCAACATCGTCGTCGCTTCCGGAAGTGAGTGGTCTTGCATGCCGTGTTATGAAGTTTCTGGTTCTTGGTTACGAGAGATAGGCTCTCATCGTGTTAGGAGGTAGTTGATGTTATTTTTGAGTTGGCCATGGGCATCCTTGGTAAATCTCATCCGTTTGTGCGTTAGAAGAAGAAGTTCTTTGCTCTCTTGGTTCTATTGTTTATGTTAAGGTTTTATAGCCAGTTGCTTTTTCTTAGATTAAGATTGTTGTCCCTTTCGTTTTTGTTATCAAATGCTCTGTTATGTATGACTTTTTTAGTTTTTTTGTTAGTTTCCGGGGAAATCTTGTTTTCATCCGGCGTTTAACTCGAGGGACATTTTTGTAATCCGTCGGTTTAAGTCTCCTCTCTTATGAGCGTAGTATTCCACTTTGTATTGTACTTTGGTTAGAACCAAATATTTTAATAATAATACGAGTTCAAAAAAAAAAAAAAAGACTGACAAAAAGTGTACAAACGATAACACCCTACAAAAATAGTTAGTGGATAAAATAATTCCTTTCTTGGTGAAAAATTCTGGGAAGAGCATCATTGACACCACACCACTTTTCTCTGTTTTTTATTTCCCTGATATGACATTCAATTCACGAGTTGTTTTTGTTCCTTTACTTGAGTCGGCTACTTTTTAATTGGGATGCTTTTGTGTACTCTTGAAATCACAACCGTCGCGTTTGCTGTATCTCTATTCAGCTTCTACGGCTACGATTCAAAAGCTGGAATTTAAACCTTATCGTACGATCTAAATATCTTGTGCAAGTGTTACATGTGTCCACTGTCTAGTTTGTCTGCGCGGATCTAGTTTTTAACACTATTTTTTAATTTATCTTCTCACTCTTTTAACACTTGACCGGTGAATAGTGATGAGATCAAGTATGAGTGCGGTTAGGTTTAACCATGGTTAAGATTTTTGTCAGACAATGAGGGAAGAAAGTCACGGAGTTGGGTAAAACGGAGACAAGATATGACTAGAGACACACACCTTCGTCCTTCGTTAAGATTTTCCCAAATCACCCTTCCTTACTTGACCGGAACTCTTCTCTCTCGATTTTTCTACGGTCGGCTTTTTCGTAATATCGCTGTCACCCTGGTCACACGTACGTGGGAGAGACATGTACATTCCTTTCCCCCCTCGTGAAAAACCAAACAAATAGTAGCTTCAATCAACGCTTTGGTTTGAAATATGTTCTTAATTTACGCAGCAAAAAATTGTAGTATTGAAGAAAGGACCAAATGCAATAGTTTCTGTTTTTATCAAATACTATGTAACTATGTTAGTTTTGTATATTTGGTGTTGTTTATTTGTTTTGAGAAAAGAAAAATTTAGATTATATACGAGAAATTAACAGTTGACTATTTTGCTTGGTTAGGGAAAGGAAATAGTAGTAAAATATACCATCGTAATCCACACGTACACATTGTTTTTAACTTTTGACAAAAATAATTGATTAGCTACCTAACAAATTGACATTTTCGTTTCTCTTATTGTGAGGCAAGTTCAAATAAAATAAATTACATATATTTCACTGAGACGCCATGCAGATTCGTATGCTTACACAATGCTCTCCCCATCTCTTGAGTTCTCTCAATTTAATCTTCCCATGCGGTTCATTTATGTAGTATATTTTGTAGATTGGTAAAATAATACTATACTTATTAAAGTTTTCATATTACCATGACGATCTATACAAAAATGTCCTTTAAAAAGCCTAGGGATATGTGTCTTGTAAACAGTGGATAAGAGAGTGGTCCTTAAACAGACCATGAATTATGGGATCTTCTTCCCCTTATTAGTTCCTTTATTGTTATTTAATTTTTCTTATTTGTTATTTTAATGGTCGTCAAGTTGTGTATTGGATTTATATGCATTTAATTATTTTTTAAATCTGTATAAACTTGTTAGAAACTGAACAGCACGCTTTGCTTCTTTCACTAGACAAACCCTTAATTAAGCGATATTTGAGGCAGAAAAAAAAAGACAAGGTTGCGTGTGTTTTACTCCTAAAAACCTAAACCCCTTCTTTTATTTACTGTTTTCTTTTTTCTTTTCCATGGTCAAGAACAATTACTGTATTTTCTTGGTATGTTACTAATAATATGTCATTTTTGTTGTTTTATATTTTCAACTTTTGGGGTTTAGGAGTAAAAGTGGAGTCACTCTACTCTGCCTTTACCCTTTTTTTCTTTTCTTTTCTTCATACAGATCCAAATTTTCTTTTCTATGTATCCCTAATTTTTCTCTTCTCGTCCCTTTCAGAATCTCTAGTAAGAGAGAGAGAGAGAGAGAGAGTACAAATTGAAAGGAAATAAAAAATAAAAAGAGGGGAAGGCTGTGTGAGAGATAACCCACCAAAGCGTGCACGAGAGAGGAAAAAAAAAAGCTTTTGATTTGTATAAAATCCCACCACACTTCTCTCTTAGCATACCTTCATAACACATCTCTCTTTCTCTCTCTCTCTCTCGCTCTCAGTTTTGTGGGATTGTTTGTTTCTTTTTAAGGGTTTTCTCAGGTCTTTTGTCTTTTAAAGGGTTTGGTGAATTCGCTAAGGTTCCTTCTTTTTGTATCTCTCTCTCTCTCTCTCTCTATCTATCTGTCGTACGTCTCCCCTTGTAAAAGAAGCTATAAGATTTCAATCTCATCCCTAGTTAAACCTGAGAGAAGGAATCTTGTGTTGATTGATCAATGGAAGGTTGTCCAAGAAACAGAGAGATCGGTCCAAAACTTTTTGATTTGATTCCCCAAGGAAGAAAATGGTATCAAGAAGACAAGAACAACATAGATCAGGAGAAGAAACTTGAGCTAAGGCTTGGACCACCTGGTGGTGATGAAGAAGACCGTTCAGCGATGAAGAAGAAGAACAACAACTACACAGAGACAAGAAACATAAAGATGGAATCAGAAGACAAATCTTTCCAGGGTTTCAACAGCAATCACTTCTCTTCTTCCAACAAAACCTCTCAGAAAAGGTATAATCATATTTTTTGCCCTCACTGTTAAAGTTTTCTTACTGCTTCGACAGATGATATTATTCTATTTGAACATTAGGGACCCATCTCCTGCAATCTCTTCTTGTTTTTATTTCACCTTCACATGTTAGAAGTTTAAAGTTTTACTCTGTTTTGCTCTGTTTTTCTCGTTTGGTATTAACATATATGTCTTTTTATTTCTTTTTGATGTCTTGGTTTAAAGAACCGCTCCTGGTCCAGTAGTGGGTTGGCCTCCGGTTCGTTCTTTCAGAAAGAATCTAGCGAGCACAAGCTCTTCAAAGTTGGGAAATGAATCCTCACATGGAGGTCAAATCAACAAGAGTAATGATGATGGTGAAAAGCAAGTTGAACCCAAGAGAGAAGGAATGTTTGTGAAGATCAACATGGATGGTGTTCCTATTGGTCGTAAAGTTGATCTCAATGCTTACAATAGCTACGAACAGCTCTCTTTTGCTGTTGACAAACTCTTCAGAGGTCTACTCGCAGGTGTAAATCTTGATTTTAAAATCTGTTTTTCAATTCTTAAAAGGATTGTTTCTTGTGTTTTACTGAGTATGTTATTATTGGTCATTAGCTCAAAGAGAGAGCTCTGGTAGTGAAGGAGAAGAGAAACCTATAATTGGATTATTAGATGGGAAAGGAGAATTTACTTTAACCTATGAAGACAATGAAGGGGACAAGATGCTTGTTGGGGATGTTCCTTGGCAGTAAGAATCTTTTTCACCTTTTCTTCTCTGAATCTGATTCAGTGCTTTGCAGAATTAGATTCTGGATCACAAAACAACAAAAACATTTCAGCTTTTTATTACTACTAGTAGTAGTATTCAAATTGATTATTCTTTACAAAAAGAATAGAATTTTTGTTTGGAGCTTTGTGTAATACCATTTCTTTTTGCATACTAACTAGTCTTTTTAATCTTTTGTCTAAACCTAGAATGTTCGTTTCATCTGTGAAGAGACTGCGTGTGATTAAAAGCTCTGAGATTTCATCTGCCTTGACATGTAAGCTTTATGTTCTCATGTGTTTTAAGTTTAGATAATTTATTAAAGCTATATGACTAAAAGGGTTACTATGTTTATATTTGCAGTTGGATGCAGTAGTAAGCAAGAGAAGATGAGGCACTGAAGAGTGTTTTAGAAACTACTATTTCAGGCAGAGGGTCTCACAGCTTATACATGTACATCTGGTTTTTGTTATATATATAAGAGATAATCATTTGGTTTTGTCCAAAGAGACAATTTGATCTGATCTGATATTCCCATGCCTTCAAAGACACTTTGGACGATGAGATTACAGAAGCGATCTGTGTTTAAAAGCAGTTTAACTAATTTAAAGGAGATAATTAGAACATGATAATTATCTCATGTCTGCCAGAATCTTTTCGGAAAAAAAGTATGAAATTTTTATTCTCTGTAAAAAAAAGCTCCTTTTAACTTTTGTTCCTTCCAACTTTGGCTATACGACCTTTAATCATGTAAAAAGCTGAGAATGAAAGGCCATTATTGTTATGTGTGTTTTTACTATTCAACCTGAGTATGCATATACATAAGAGGATAAGATTGGAAGTTGAATACTCAAAAAGACTTTTTTCAGAATGATCAGTCCATATCGATAATTTTGGTGGCTATCATCTCTTTTGTTGTATAGGTAGAATTTAGCAGCTTTTTATCCTCACTCTTAATCATGCATACATTGTATGTAAACACATTTCAATGTATCCACATATATATTGGACCCTTTCTTGGTGGGCCGAGTGAAAAACATCACAATGAAATAGTGTTTGATTTAGCACATTGTCATCGTGTTCAATCAAATAAGTGAATAACAACGTTAAAGCATTAGTGTGCCGACTTAAATTCATCGAAAGATTCATCTGAAGTTGTCGCCGTCTCCGGCCAAAACCGTTGTACAGCCAAACAACTATATTAATTAACTTTTGGATATCAATATAAAATATTAGCTAAGTTTTGATGTTCTTCTACACTTTGTTATAAATAAGTTGTATATGGGTTAAGATTGTGTGCTAATCAAGTGGTCTAAGACTGAGACCACAGTTCTTTAACTCTTAACATAGAAGACCAAACTCATGAACAAGGGGTTGTTGGTGACATTGAAGATTCATCCATCAGACTCATCAACTCTAGTCCACAACCACAATCTAGGAAGACAATTTTTCAAACAAAAGCAAACATTTTCTGAAACACATTTAAAGCGAATACCCGCAATTTCACTGTGTTAAAAAAAAAAAAAAGAAATATCAATTTTAAATTTATTCATTTTATTATTTATTCCTGATGTTTTTTCATCGTTTGGAACCTAAATACATATTGACTACTTTCATTGGTTATAATTTTTTCTTATCAAGCATGAGAAAAAACTAAAGAGCAACAACATGATTCTTCTTATAAAGCAGTAATAAGTGCGTGAGTTAGAATTTGTTGTTGGGGGGTTTGGGAGAAAATACTGAATGAGAGACATGAAAAATAAAATATGATAGGAACATTACATTTTCATTTTTCAGACTAGTCTTTTTCGTTGAGACATGCCTAACTCACACAGCAATGTGAGACTTATTACTCCTTCAAATAAAGGAATCCCTTATCTATTCATCTAATATGTACATGATTGTGATGGTTATTGTCCACCACTGCAGCAAAGAAATTGAACGTTGAACACTTATGCTTAGCTATCAAATAAAAAACTTCTATACATACCACATGACCAATAAAATAATCAACTGGCTGGATTTCTAACTCGTTCAGAAAAAAAAAGAAAAAACAATATGCAATGGTTCTGGGTAAGGTATACCAATTTAGTTTCATCAGTTGATTGTCCATTGTGTACTGAATACAGGCGAACACACTAAATTTTGTTAAGACTGTTTGCCATTTAACTTAAACCTATAATATAACGAATAGTACTACTCAATAATTCTCTAGTCAAAATTTAAATGCTATAAGGTAAGACTTGAGCCACTAGAAAATTTGGTAGCACCTAAAAATTTATTATTTTATATACATAGATATATAACCCTACATACTAATGGCCCTCCTACTGGTAACACCTAAAAACGCTGTTTACAATGAAAAATAATTCTCCGACATACTCTTTAAACGTAGAGAACACTAACGACTTTATCTTGTAAAACAGTAGGTACATTTGGCCCACATCAAGAAAAACAGTAAAAGGTTTCTTCAACATGATTCATCTGTTACACTAGAGTCATGTATACCTTACCTTACGTACAATTATGAATACATCTATATACTGATATACACATATATTGTCGTGATGATAAACAGGTTAGTTATTGTAGTGGAGTTCTCTGGTTATTAATGGTAAAAAATTGCTGTGGACATTCGGGCTAGGTCGATCGGTCTATAAGTTTCTGTCGTTGATGATCCCTTACACATTTATAATCTTTCCATGTGCGCATTGTGAGAATCTATCTCCATTTTAATTTATATGTATGTATACTAGTTTATTAGAAAAGGAAATAGATGGATTTTGAGAAAGAGAACTCAAAAGAAGTGATTATGGGTTTTGACTAGAGACAAGATTCTCCAATATAAAGAGTACTCATCAAGTGGAGGCGCCCATAACTGCTGAATTTGTATATATGTTATGTTTCTAAAGAATAATGAAATTGAGGGTTGAAACCCTTCTCCAATGCCCATCCCACTTAGCTCTCCCCACATGATGACCCTTTGAAAGTTTTTAAAAACGTGTATGAGAAAAAAATTACGCTGCAAAAATAATGCAAGTTTGTAGAAAAAAGTCTCGACAAAAGCGCCGATTTCTTTGAATGATAAACAACCAAAATTAAAAGAAAACCCTAGAATTTTAATAAAATTGATAAAACAAATGTTAATTTTTTTATATATAAGAAAAATATATGACATGTCAATTGTATAAAAAATGATATTATTGCTATATGTTAGGAAAATGAATTGATAATACAACAGCAAAAAGCCAAAACAAAAGAACACAGATAGGAGATCAGTCTTTCCACAAAGTAAGCTTACACAGTAGTTCCTGATTTTACTATTTCAAAGATCTTTTATTAAAATGTGTGAAACGTACCAGCAATAAGACAATGATGAGTGTTCTATTCTACTCACGAGCCGAAGTGAACATATCAGATCAATTCAATACAGTTTTCTCTTCAAAATAAAATAAAACAAATGTACACAAAATCAATACTGCTCTAATTAGCCTACGAAGGCATAACTGCAAGATATCATAAGCAGAAAGAACGAAAGAAGAAGAAAGTATTTTTCAAGTTGTGATGGACCTATCGAATTACTTGTGTGCTCATATTGTAAATGTGTAATCATTGAGTTATATGAATAAAATGTTTCTGTGACTAAAAAGGGTCCCTAAGTAATCGAGTGCTTCTAGAAACATCATTTTGACATATAACAGCTTAATGACTTGTTCGTTTCATCGTTTAAA
>NC_025703.1:8075587-8077788 GCF_000633955.1 Camelina sativa | reverse complement strand
TTCAATACAGTTTTCTCTTCAAAATAAAATAAAACAAATGTACACAAAATCAATACTGCTCTAATTAGCCTACGAAGGCATAACTGCAAGATATCATAAGCAGAAAGAACGAAAGAAGAAGAAAGTATTTTTCAAGTTGTGATGGACCTATCGAATTACTTGTGTGCTCATATTGTAAATGTGTAATCATTGAGTTATATGAATAAATATGTTCTGTGACTAAAAAGGGTCCCTAAGTAATCGAGTGCTTCTAGAAACATCATTTTGACATATAACAGCTTAATGACTTGTTCGTTTCATCGTTTAAACTTTATTCATAAGTTCTCTATGCTCCTTTTATTTTAAGTAGAAATATGGTTTGGGGATGGTAGTCTTGTAAATTTAAGCGATCACCAGAAATTTTTTGACAAAGAGACAAAAAAAACTATGTCTTCTTATTGGTCTGTCTTCTTCTTGAGAACGTAGCAAGAGACAAAGTGAGTCTATTAGTTTCGGTAAGGAAGAGGAAGAGCCAGAAGACGCATATGTTCTTGAGAGATGGCCTGAAGAAGATAACTTTAAGAGTGCCAATGTCGTAAGGATCTTATGGCACACAGGGTGAAGTCAGGCAAAACAAGAAAAGAAAATAAAAAGGTAAATATCTTATATATTTTTTTTATTTAGTCTAAGGTTGATTACGATATTGATTTGGATATACGTTCTTGTAATGTGTGTGTTAGGCTGGTAGCATATAAATGGAGAGCTTGAAGCTCATTATGATTATGTTCTCACATGTACACATTTCTTCTCTATATATACGAAGTTGTAATATTCTTCATGATTCAAACCCATATTATGCAGTTTAAGCTAAGTGAAGGCTGTTAGTTAATTAATTTATTACCTTTGTTGGATTGATGAATCGATTTACCATGTTCGTCGTTGTTTTTTCCGATTTAAAGCTACGGAAAGAAAATCAAACCTCATAGCCTCTTATAAAATAACAAATTTGAAGCTTTTTTTTGTCGAGTCGGTTTGCAAAATAACTTAAGTCTAGACTAGACAAGGTAAAAAATAATTTGAGTTAACCGGTTTGACACTTGTGTTCTTGAAAACTTTCTACCGTAAAAATGACGGATTAAGCCAGTAAGAATTACTACTAATAATAAAACGGATTAAGCCAGTAAGATAATTTTGCCGTGTGTAACCAAAATTATAAAGTCTTTATAATGTAAGCTCGTGCGCCCATTTAGAACGGACTCATATCCCATACTGGGCTGTAACGGGAGTACGGGACAATCCAATATTGGGTTAAACATGGGAGTGCACTCTCCGTCACACCTAAAATGGTTTACAAATGCATTTTTCTTTTTCTTTATGAAGACTGGACAATAATTACTTAATTAGTGTCTTAGCGAAAAACACAAAAATAAAAAAAAATGTTTGAACTTTAAGTAACTAACCCCAAAACAAACCACATTGAAACACACTGACCTAAAACAAAACCGAATTACATTATCGTCGTTTAAGGTGGATTAATTGAATTCTGTCAAAAAAAAAAAAAAAACTGGACTAGTTGAATCGGACTGAACGCAAACCAAATTAAAGGAAAAAAAAAAATACGAAACTCAACCTTAAATGACAAATGATTGTACATCGTGGGAGAACAATTGTAGTTCCGAAAGCTTTTTTTCAGGGCCAAAATATTAAATCGTGACTCTTCTCGTATAGCCATATTGATATGGAGCTTGCTAAATCCACTTTAATAATTATATTTGATTTCTGCTGAGTTGATCATATCGTCTTAAACTCTTGCCAAAAACTATTTTATTTTAATCTTGTTATTACGTCTCACCTAAAAATACTCAGATCGAACTAAGGAAATAGTCTTGTCACGAATAAGAAAGGTACAATATGGTATGGTAAAAAAAAAAAAAAATGTTTGTCAATTGTCACGGTGAACGAAGTTATTGATCAATTTATAGTGGATGAAAATATATACAAGTTTGCAACCGTGGAATTTCTATAACGACTCTAGGAATCTAAAATTAGTATGACTTTGTACCCAAAACCAAATAAATCACACCCAAAAAAGTAGTACAAAGAAAAACGTTAAAAAGGTACATTGTTTCACAAAGTTAACTTCATTTCTCGAGGTAGTAGACAAACCCCGATACTACTACTACTACTACCTTCTTTGATTGGTAACAGAAACTCATCATTAA
>NC_025703.1:8049713-8073208 GCF_000633955.1 Camelina sativa | reverse complement strand
AATAATAAAACGGATTAAGCCAGTAAGATAATTTTGCCGTGTGTAACCAAAATTATAAAGTCTTTATAATGTAAGCTCGTGCGCCCATTTAGAACGGACTCATATCCCATACTGGGCTGTAACGGGAGTACGGGACAATCCAATATTGGGTTAAACATGGGAGTGCACTCTCCGTCACACCTAAAATGGTTTACAAATGCATTTTTCTTTTTCTTTATGAAGACTGGACAATAATTACTTAATTAGTGTCTTAGCGAAAAACACAAAAATAAAAAAAAATGTTTGAACTTTAAGTAACTAACCCCAAAACAAACCACATTGAAACACACTGACCTAAAACAAAACCGAATTACATTATCGTCGTTTAAGGTGGATTAATTGAATTCTGTCAAAAAAAAAAAAAAAACTGGACTAGTTGAATCGGACTGAACGCAAACCAAATTAAAGGAAAAAAAAAAATACGAAACTCAACCTTAAATGACAAATGATTGTACATCGTGGGAGAACAATTGTAGTTCCGAAAGCTTTTTTTCAGGGCCAAAATATTAAATCGTGACTCTTCTCGTATAGCCATATTGATATGGAGCTTGCTAAATCCACTTTAATAATTATATTTGATTTCTGCTGAGTTGATCATATCGTCTTAAACTCTTGCCAAAAACTATTTTATTTTAATCTTGTTATTACGTCTCACCTAAAAATACTCAGATCGAACTAAGGAAATAGTCTTGTCACGAATAAGAAAGGTACAATATGGTATGGTAAAAAAAAAAAAAAATGTTTGTCAATTGTCACGGTGAACGAAGTTATTGATCAATTTATAGTGGATGAAAATATATACAAGTTTGCAACCGTGGAATTTCTATAACGACTCTAGGAATCTAAAATTAGTATGACTTTGTACCCAAAACCAAATAAATCACACCCAAAAAAGTAGTACAAAGAAAAACGTTAAAAAGGTACATTGTTTCACAAAGTTAACTTCATTTCTCGAGGTAGTAGACAAACCCCGATACTACTACTACTACTACCTTCTTTGATTGGTAACAGAAACTCATCATTAATTCATAAAGTTTCAACTTTTTATTATAGTTTCCAGATTCACATATTCGTTCCTTACCAAGCCACACTTCTCGACACGAGCATAAACCTTAGCTATAATGATGGAAACAGCTTAGTCAAGTCAACGTTCGTCGACCATGCGACCACTTATATCGTTAACTTCTCATGATCTCATTCCATTTGTAAACAAGACTTGATTTTAGAAATAAGTCGAGACATTTCAATGTAGCGTAATATACGCTTTAATACCAAATCAGACGGATTAATTAGTGATTATCTTTCGAAATCCATAAGATCTCTTACCTTAAGAAATAGCAAGTGTCTATTTAAGTTAGCATGTCAAATTACATACTATATATTGTAATAAATAAAAAAGGGATTATGGGTTGAGGAAAGGAAATGTGAATAATTAAGTTAAGTAACAACGGGATTTACAAGAAGGGTATCTCTAAAACCGAGTAAGAACACAATGCTCCATAAAGACAATTTTTTTTTTTTTTATATTACTCAATATACTATACTTAACAAATTGCTCAAGAGGCAGAGAGACATCACCACAACACTTTTGAATCTTTGAAGAAGGTGAGTTTATTTATAGTTTCAATCTGTAAGTAAAAAAAAATATAAATTACTCTGCTCGTCTTCATTGTTTGTCTGCAGATCCGTGTTCCGTAGTGGCTTGATTTTTTTTTTTTTTTTTTTATATTTTGAAAAAAAACCATAACAGTAAAAAAGAACCGATTAATAGAAAATTAGAGAGCGCTCCATCTTTTGTCTCTCCATGACATCATTTTGTCTTGTAATTCAGTTCTTCACGAGGTTGTGTCAGATCCATTTTTATTTTATTTATAAATATTTAACCTTACTTCTTTCTTCCTATCCTTTTCAAAACAATAATTATTCACAGCCCTAAAATCTAGATACTGTTAAAAAAATATTCTGTAAATCCGTATTTACAGTATATCTCTTAACATTTTTTTTTTTCAAAATTTTCTGAGTAAATGATTCCTACTTTTCGTGTTTCAAAAAGGATGATTACAACTGTTGTCAGTTCATTGAAATTGAAATTCAAGGTATTTTGACTATTTTCAAATGAAGTAACTGTTTGTCTTACAATTACATAACTAGAAATATAAACTGTATCCCATCTTTTTCCTTCATAGTAGTAATATTTCTTGAGCAAACAAATCAAAATCTTAAAATATTCTAAAGTTTTATTTTGCTGAATAAAGCAAGTTACCTTAAACCTGACGCTTAGCCTTTTTTTAATATTGTTAATTAGTTTGGAATTATAAAATACGTTACCTTATATTTGAAGCTATAATCGTATAATCAAAAGTTTTTAGCCTTCTTTTACCAAACGGTGCATTTAAAAACAAAAATTCTCCATAGCAAATGTACAGAACTTAGTTTTTATAATCAACTTATTTGTCCTTTGCTCAAGTTTAAATTCAAATAATACTTTATATATAAATGGTTTGATACTTGATATATCTATTTTTCAAGAACCTATCCATCACTCTCTCTCTCTCTCTTTCTTGAAGTTCTTCTTATCTTTTTTTTTTTTTTTTTAACAGTTCTCCTTTCACAAAACATCACATTGTGTCTTCAGTTTCAGTGCCGTAAAATTTGTTTTTCCTCTTCATTTCTTTGGCATACGGGAAAGTTCTTCTAGGTGTTTGTGATTTGTCCGTCACCTTTGAATCTTTTCATCTCTTCAAATCGTTTCAAGAAAACATCTTTGACCGTGTTCTTTTAGTGTTCGAATTGGAAGAACAAAGATGGGTAGAGCTGCGAGATGGTTCAAGGGTATCTTCGGTATGAAGAAGAGCAAAGAGAAAGAGAACCGTGTCTCCGGTGACGGTGGAGGAGAAGCTGGTGGGTCAGACATTCACCGGAAAGTTTTCCAAGCAGACTCAGTCTGGCTCAGAACCTACCTGGCGGAAACAGACAAAGAACAGAGCAAACACGCCATTGCGGTTGCTGCCGCCACAGCAGCAGCAGCAGACGCAGCGGTTGCAGCTGCTCAAGCTGCCGTAGCGGTGGTGAGGTTAACAAGTAACGGAAGAAACGGAGGATATTCCGGCAGGAGTGGAGTTACCGGGACCACAATGGAGCGGTGGGCCGCCGTGAAAATCCAATCAGTCTTCAAGGGTTATTTGGTAAATCCCTATAAACCTCTTTTTCTTTCTTTGACACAAAAAGATGGAATTGTGCCATGTGGGTATCGTTTAGATTCGACAAAACTTAAGAAAGTATGTCTGTACTTTACTTGCTCCTTACACATCTTCGTTAATGTAACAGTACAAAACACACACACACCTTTGCTAATTTCAAGAATTTTTTTTTGTATCTTTTTTTTTTCCAGATTAAACCGCTAATGTGATTTTGATTGATTATTTTTGTCTAAATTGATTTTTAATTTTTAATTTATTTTAGGCGAGAAAAGCGTTACGAGCATTGAAAGGTCTAGTGAAGCTACAAGCTTTGGTGAGAGGATACTTAGTCCGCAAACGCGCCGCCGAAACGCTTCATAGCATGCACGCTCTCATCAGAGCTCAAACTAGCGTTCGTTCTCAACGCATCAACCGCTCTCTCATCAGAGACAACAACAACAATATGTTTCATCCTCGACACTCACTTGTAATAACCGTTGATTTCTTCTAGTCATCTTTGTTTTAACTTAATCTCTATCGTCGAACTCATGCTCTTGAATTGGTTGATTATATAACAGGAGAGGTTAGATGATTCAAGAAGTGAAATCCATAGCAAGAGAATATCAATCTCTGTTGAGAAACAGAGCAACAACAACAATGCGTACGATGAGACCAGTCCCAAGATTGTGGAGATTGACACTTACAAGACGAAATCAAGATCCAAGAGAATGAGTGTGGCTGTATCTGAGTGTGAGGATGATTTCATCTATCAAGGCAAAGATCTCGAATGGAGTTTTCCGGGAGAAAAATGCAAGTATCCTACTGCTCAAAACACTCCAAGATTCTCAAATAACCATCACTACTACACACCACCCTCACCGGCGAAAAGCGTTTGCAGAGACGCTTGTTTTAGGCCGAGTTATCCTGGTATGATGACACCAAGCTATATGGCTAATACGCAGTCGTTTAAGGCTAAGGTGCGTTCGCATAGTGCACCGAGACAACGTCCTGATCGAAAAAGATTGTCACTTGATGAGATTATGGCGGCTAGGAGTAGCGTTAGCGGCTTGAGGATGGTACAACCACAACTGCAAACGCCAACGCAAACGCAAACGCAACCACAGCAACGCTCTCCATGTTCGAATGATCATCAGTTTCTTCAGGACGCTAGATTCTATAATTAGTAAGAAACGTTATTTTCGTCCTTAAAGGAAATATCGTCATAGCTTTTGACTTTTTCATTGAGGACTTTTAATTTTTCTCTTCTTTTTTATTTTATTTTCTCCCTTTTTTTCGGGTTCCTACTTTTGTAAATGTTTAATTTTGGGAATTTTTTTTTAAAAAAACCAGTCATCTACTAGTACATACGATACGACCTCTTCACCATAGCATTGTCCATTAGAGAAGTAAGAAACTACTACATAGAACAAAAAAGTTCATGTACATCGCCAAAAGGTGTAAGGTTATACAGAATAATCTAAGGTAAAATTGAATTTAGTTATTGGTATTGGAGAATTTGAAATTCAAAGATGTGAGTAATCGAGAGAAGATATTATAATTAATAGCTAAATATGATGACGAAATGAGGTTGAAATTTACAATAAATTTGGAATCCATGTAGCGTCAGACAAGTACGACATGACGTTTATCATTATTGTGAATTTTTTCAAACTTTTTTTTTTTTAACGTTTTCTACACTATATGACTATATCTAATACTCCCTCCGTTTCAAAATATAAAATGTTTTAGTGAAAATACGCATATTAAAAAATAGTTACTTTTAAAAAGTTTAACCAATCATAAACAAGTCTGCGTAATATAAAATATAAATTTAATCTAAAAGTTGTATAGAAAGTTGGAAACATCCTATATTATGAAACAAAAATACTTCTCTAAACATTCTATATTAACATTCTATATTATAAAACGGAGGGAGCAGTAATCATTTTTTAAAACCGCCCGTACCACGGGATATGATTGGTTCATGCCGATACGTGTTTACGTCATCATATTCGTTCTTTTGAAACCCAAAACTTAGAATAAAATAACACATCAACGGCTTTTGATAAGCAGTAAAATAATATACCTCGTAATCTGCCAAAAAGATTCCCTCATATAGCCTTTTTGATTAAGAGTTTCTGTAATTAAACAACCTTAATCATAGTTTAGAATGTAGACAGGAGCCAAAAAGAGATACAATTGTATTCATCATCATAATGTTGTTAATACTTTCAAAACATTTTATGATTTTAAGTATTTAGACTTGGTCTATCTTTAATGGCCTATGTTTCCCAACATTCTTAAATTGAAACTGAAGCTGGAAAAAGTTGGTAAACGTATCAATCAATCCACATTATTCACGAACCGAAGAGACAAAAATAAGCAAAGACAATTAGAGATTGGAGACAAAAAACAAATATCTTGTGAGATATCTCCAAAAAAAAAAAAAGAAGGCTTTCTTTATTTTACAGGTCCCAAACTCTACTATCTTCTGATGCAAAAGATCTTATTGCTTCTTTTAGCTTCAATGAAATCTTTTGCTTACAGAGTCATAGCTTGGAACATTCAACACTGTCACCAAACCAAACACGAAGTAAAATTGGATTAAGTTTGTTAAAAAGGATGAAAAGGTGAAATGATATGTTTTGTTCATTACCTTCTCCGAAAGATGCCATCGTCAAAGGCTTTGTTATAACCTTGCTAGTGAAATCTGCAATGTCCTTTAAGGTGAGTTCGTCTACTGTATTCAAGAATTGGTCAACTGGTTTCCTGCAAATGTGTTAGGTAAAAACATAAAACACGGTTAGAGAAATGTCTGGTTATATACTATTAACCAGTATAGAGGTTGGTACGTGTGTAATGTACCTCTCTCCATACGTAAGTATCTGTCTACCTATGTCTTCTGCTGCAATCATCTGCAAGCCAATCACACAAAACAGTTTAAAATTCCATTATAAAGTCTCACACTCATGGCTTAAAAAAGAAGAGGTGGAAAGTCATGAGTGAACCTACCCGAGATTCAAGATTCATCAGAATCGCAGATTTCGTTGCTGCCTTGGCCCGATCAAGATGTTTCTGATCAACTGCCAAAAAACCAAAGTAAATAGTATGGTTTATATATGTAAGTTTCAACAATACAGAGGAAGAAATCTTAAGAAAATATAAAAACCTCGTCCTTCAGCAACATCTTTTATTTCAGCAGCTACTAATTTAATTCCCTCCGACGCAAAGCCAGGACTCTGCAACCCAAAAAAAATTGTAAGCAAACTCACATACCGTAGATACCGTGCTTAAAGCCGATAATAATCAACAACTAACTCACCGTGCAACCATAGATACCAAATAATCCGGTATTGTTAAAGACGCTACTGAATGCGGTGCATGATTGAACCTCCGGATATTCGTTCAAAATGCGAAGATCTGCATCCAGACAATAAGGAAATCATGTTTATCATCATTATGACTAACTAATGAACTTACGATAAAAAAACATTGAGAGTTAAAAACTAGAAGGAGCCGCTTGTAGAAAGAAAACACATCCAGAGAGACTTACAGAGCCAAGAGTGCATTCCCTTACCAGGGCCTCCCGCAGAGAATGAGCCACCTCCTCCCATAAGCATCTAATAAGAATTAGATCTTCCATACATTATATCTTTGCATGTGAAAAGATCAAGTAAAGTATTTGAGTTAGGCACCTGAAGAACAGTTGCAATAATAGCTTCCTTCTCGTTATTCCATCCTGGCACTTCAAAAGCAAGTGCAAAATGTGTAGCCTGAGAATGAGACAATAAGAAGAAAGAAATGAGGAATCATAATCTTTTTTTTTACTCAAAGAAGCCCATTGAAAGGAACACAACATATGTAAATCATATTAGTACCTCTCCACCAGTATGTTTACGGAAATCTCCACCGACATATTGAGACTTTGGCTCCGCTGCTCGAGTTACATTAGGAAGGTCAGAAAGTAATGGCTCAACCACTTTTAGAAGATCTTCATGATCAACTCCACTAGCTGCTAGTACCATTCGTGCAGCAGTGTAATTCTCCTGAAATTTCAATACTAAATGAGAAGGAAGCCACTTACACGAAATAACTAACCAAAAGCTAATAATTCCAGAGAAGAATGCAATTATCTCTTGTGTTAAAGGTCTTACAGAAACAAACTCCTCCAAGACGTCCCCAGTCAATGCAATAGATTCAGGTGCGTACAACGGATTTGCCAGAGCCCCAGAGTAACCAGCAGAATGAACCGCCTCCAAGAGAAATCCCATAGGATTCTTTTCAAATTCTCCAATCTCCACCTTCATTTTACTGAGCTGCCAGAAGAAAAAAAACGACAGGAACGGAACGTCAAAAACAAAGAAGCTTTGCTTTGGTTTTTGTGTGAGATTAATGCAACATGACATTTAATTTATTACCTCTTCATTCACTTCCCAATCCAAGAAAGCAGGGTTCCTCACACTATCAATAAGCACTTCAACCATTTCAGGAACATAGGTTTTGAGAGCATCGATTGTGTAACCCATCTGCTCTCGTGATGCAGAGGCTGAAGTATTACCTCCCATAGCCTCAATCTCCCTTACAAGGCGAAAATGGCTTCTGTTTAATGTACTCTTGAAAGCCATCCTTTCAAGCAAGTGTGTCGCTCCACGGGAATAAGGCGTCTCATAAATCGAACCACAATCAACGTATAAACCAATGGAAGCCGCTGGATTCTAAACAAAATTCACAAACTCAAAATCACTTTGCAATTTTCAATAGTGTCACCAAGAAGTTGATGTTTGGGATTACTAAAAAAGAAGCACACACCGAAGACATCTCAGTGGCGATTTTAAGACCATTGGAAAGAGTAGTGGTCTTAAGTTTTTCAGGGGCAACATGATCAGCGAGTGGTGGTGGAAGTGAGACACCAGCCAAGGGAATGTCCATCGGAGGAAGCGAACTAGAGGAGCCCCCAGTTAGCCAGCTGAAGAAACCTGGTGTCGAAGAAGAACTCGCTGCAACAGCACTAGAACTTGCATAGCGAGAAGCCCGCAAATTGTGGTTAAGAATGCCCTGTAACACACACAAACCCTATGCATTGTTAAACTTTTTGTCTCAGTTGGGACAAATTGATTGCAAGATAGATACTTTCATCCAAAATGTAGTTGAATCTAAAACTAAAGATTGATAATTTAACATTGATAAAAATTAAAACTTTGGAAACAGAGATCATTTAGTAAATCTTAAAAAGCATGAAATCATAAAGATAAAGCTGAATCAAGATCTATAAGAATCTATGAGACCCTTCAAACCAAATCCAAACATACTGAAACATACAAATTGTTCACACACAACTCAAGCGTTTTCCTAAAAAAAAAAAAAAAAAAAACCAAATTTATTGGTAAAAGTTGGAGTAAGATAATGACCTTAAGGGCCTTAGCTCGAGAAGCTGTCGTGCGGTACATGGCGACTGCGAAACCCTAGATCGGTCAGATGAGTACCGGCGTTTGTTGCTGACGACGGGAGAAGACAGAGACAGAAAGAGAGGCCGAGCCAGAGCTTAATAGAGAGGGGAGAGAGAGAAGCCAACGATAAAGGCTTTCTAATTACGTTGACTGGATCTTACTATTATAGGCTCAATGATTCTGGCCCAGATAGTTTATATTAGAAAAGAATTTAAAACCCATGAAACGTAATGGTGTATCTATCTTTAACATTTTTTAATGTCATCATCTTTTATTTTTGTATCTAAACAAATCTCAACTAAATTCTCTACAATCCTTACAACTAAACACAATTATTTCTTTATTTGATAATATTAATTTTCTAAAATATATCTATCTAATTTAAATCAATATGTTAAATTAAAATATAATTCTCCTTTCATTTATATTTAATCTTATATTTAATTATTTTAATTACTATTTAATACATAAAGTTAATAAAATTTTAGATTTTTTTCAGCATATATTGTGATTTGAATTTTTATAAACGGATATATATTAAAAATTATCTTAAGATATTTGTAACCAAACAAGTATATCCACATATAGAGCTCGGAATACATTTTTGGTATACAATATGATGCCATCACTTTTTGCCAACTTCGGGTCGGGTTTTTAACTAAAATTATAACCGATTCAATTATCCGGATCCTCTTTGAGATTGCCGAATATTTTGGACCGGTTTTTAATCCATAGCATACTTATTTACATCCAATTAATGTCAATTAATGCCCATTGTATCTTAAGAAAAATCTAATTTGCATGCCGAATTTTTAGGACCGAGTTTGACAAAAAGAATTGATAACCCAAATTTTGTAATCACATCGTCTTAATCACATCTCTATAATATAACAACTAATTCAAGATGAATACGTCTTAGGAAATATCTAAATTGTGTTTAATATACGATTACATATTTGGTAAGATCTTATTAGCTTTAAATGTACACTATTAATCCAATAATATCAATTGAGAATCATAATAAGAATATGCCAGATCATTCATTCTTAAATTATAACTAACAAATCGTAAAATGTATATTCTCAACTTGCGAATCAAGAGTTTCTACAAAACTCTACCTACAACTGTTAACAGTATATATATAGCTAGTTCAAGATGAATACATATTTGGTATATATATAACTAGTTCAAGATGAAATTATATATATCTGCATTATTGTATCTATATTAGGTTTTACCCTGTGATACACTACAGGTCTATTATTTTGTTGATATGATATTGTAATAGTTTAGAGGTGCTTGTAGTCGATGGTGAATTGACTAAATAAAAATATATATAGATGCAATTCACCATCGACTACAAGCACCTCTAAACTATTACAATATCATATCAACAAAATAATAGACCCGTGGTGTATCACAGGGTAAAACCTAATATAGATACAATAATGGAGATATATATAATTTCATGAGTGGGAGAAAATCATATTTAGAACATGGTTGGATACTCATTAATCATTATCACCGAGTGGGGGCATACGATACACTCTTTTTTTTGTTTACTTCTTTTCATCAGCCAATTAATCCAAGTGGGGCAATGTGTCGTTATGCGATCAGCGATCTGGTCACTATCAGTCCATGGTCATTTCATTTGGCAATGGACTGCTATCCACCAATATTCCGAGTGGCCTTACCTTGTGTGGGAACTAGCTATCTTCAAAATTTTGGATCCTTTTTATTTAGCTTGTAGTGCTTTTTGGTTTTACGTCTAGTTTTAAAGTTTGGTTGTTGTCTTTGTTATTTATCCTCATGTGTAAGTTTATAGGTATGTTTAGTTTTCCTTAAAGGAAGCTTGTAATCTTTTAAGCTTAATATAACAGAGTGTTTGAAGTCAAAAGAAAAATAAAATAAAATAAAACTAATCCAAGTGGGGACATATGTCGAAGTCATCATAGCTTCCACCGTTCAGTATAGTAAAAAACGAGTATTACAATAGTTTTAACCTTTTACATTTTTAGCTTCCGCCGTTCAATACACACGATTGATAAAAAAAGTATGTAAGAACAGAAATAAGCCTAAAGAAATATTGTTCTTATGATTTTGTCCGGTAAATCTTGTTGGAAATCGAATTTTGTTGGCACATTATTTCGAAAACAAAAGTATGATTACCACGCAATATTAGACACAACGCTACGCTCAACTCATTGCAAACATATATACTAACCAACGTTGAAACTTGAGATATATATATATATATATACCCATATAAAATCCTAGACGTCTTTTTTTTTTATTTGTTGACATGATTTGGAGGCAAATTGGCTTTCCTAATGCTTGGATGTGAAGACTTCGGTGACTTACCAAAAAGAACAAAAAATTCCGAAAAATATGATGTAAGTATCTTTCAGATTATAAAATCGATTTAACTTGATTGGTTAAATTTAGACTTTAAAATTAAAACAGAAAAAAAATTAAACATTTTTGACGTCCTTTAAAAGTCCCCTCCCCAATCAATCATTTAACTCTAAAAGTTAAATATTAGGAGCGCACATTTTGATATGTGAACAACGAGTTGTAATAGTTTCGTGGGTTATTGGGGGATTTGAGGCATATAGATGAATCATGTGAGGTTTACTACCATGTGATGAACGGAGCCATGAGCCATGAGCCATGAGCCATTTTCATGTCATGAGGTGCTTTTGTAACTCAAATGCCACGAACTATAGTCTATATCAATCTCTATTACGGAGCCATGACTTATATTTAGGTAAAAAAAAAAAAAGATTCTTTTTTATCAAAGAAAAAAAAAACAGTTATATTTTTGTCATGCAAAATACCATATGTTCACTGTTCAGTGTTGTTTGGTGAACATTTCTAACTAATCAAAACATTCATCCCTCGTGAAGCACGAGTTGGTTAAACTATGAAGCTTTTCCGAAAAAAAGAAAGTAGTTAACAATGGTGAATTAATGAATATATAAAAAAAGCAAATAAAATTAATGTTCATATTCAAGAGTGTTTATATACACAACAAAATCCCAAACATTAATATCTTCATCTCCATTTCTCACATCCAAAGGTTATATTTCTCTCTTCATTTTTACTCCTTTTTTTTTTTTTTCACTATTTTTACTAGTTAGGAAAATATAAAATATGAATTTATGAGAACATAATAATATTGTTTAAAGAGATGGTTCTAGTGGAAGCTAAAGTTTATAGTCCTGATCCACTTAGATTAGTTTCATCATCATGAACGTGCTTGGATTAGTATATGTTCATGGCTCTTCTGCTATGGTATTACGTTTACAGTTTCTTAAATGGTTCCGAAAACTATAGGTTAAGAAGAAAAAAATGGCGACAAAATTGGAAGCGCAAGGTGGTCGTGGTCGTGGAGGAAAAGAATGGGACGATGGTGGTGCTTACGAAAACGTCAAGAAAGTGTATGTTGGTCAAGGTGATTCTGGTGTGGTTTACGTCAAGTTTGATTACGAGAAAGACGGCAAAATCGTATCACGCGAACATGGGAAGGTGACACTACTTGGAACAGAGGAGGTAGAAAACATTTCTTTTTCTTTCTTGTTGTTATTAGAGAGTATCTTTGTGATCACTAACTGAGCATATATTTGTGTTTCCTTTGCTAGTTTGTGCTTGATCCAGAAGATTACATCACATAAGTGAAATTTTACTACGAGAAGCTCTTTGGATCACCGGTAGAGATCGTCACGGCTCTAATCTTTAAGACATTCAAAGGCAAAATTTCTCAGCCTTTTGGATTAGTCTCTGGACAAGAAGCTGAGCTAGGAGGTGGCAAAATCGTTGGATTCCATGGAAGTTCAAGCCATTTGATCCATTCCTTAGGAGCTTATATAATTCCATCAACCACTCCGGTGACTCCGGCGGTATCAGGTGCTCCAACCAAATTGGAAGCTCTAGGTGGCCGTGGAGGAGATGTATGGGACGATGGTGGTGCTTACGACAATGTAAAGAAAGTTTATGTCGGACAAGGTGACTCTGGTGTGGTTTATGTCAAGTTTGATTACGAGAAAGATGGTAAGATTGTATCATTTGAACATGGGAAGAAGACACTACTTGGAACAGAGGAGGTACATAATGCTTTGTGTTCTTGATATTGCACAAAATTGTTTTGTTTTTTTTTCAAACTATGTTGATGGGGTTTGCAGTTTGAGATTGATCCGGAAGACTACATTACATCTGTGAAAGTTTACTACGAGAAACTTTTCGGGTCACCAACAGAGATCATCACAGCTCTTGTATTCAAGACGTTCAAGGGCAAAACTTCTCAGCCGTTTGGACTAACCTCTGGAGAAGAAGCTGAGCTAGGAGGCGGCAAGATCGTTGGATTCCATGGAAGTTCGAGCAATCTGATCCATTCTTTAGGAGTTTATATTGTTCCTTCGTCCACACCATTGACTCCATCTTCCAATACTGTTCCAGCACAAGGCGGAAATGGTGGAGTTGCTTGAGATGATGGTGTTCACGACGGTGTCGAGAAGATATATGTTGGACAAGGTGACTCTTGTGTGACTTATTTCAAGGCTGACTATCAAAAGACATCAAAGCTTTTCCTTGGAAGTGATCACGGGAAGAAGTCATTGCTTGGGGGCAGAGGAGGTTCTTTTCATTTTTTGATTTCATCTTCAAATCTTGTCTTTCTTTAAAAATATATTTTAAAACCTAGCTAAAGTCTTGAATTTTGAATTTGGTTGCACAATGTGCAGTTTTTGCTAGGACCAGATGAATACATCACAGCTGTGTCGGGATACTATGACAAGATCTATGGTGTAGAAGCGCCGGTCATCATCTCGCTTAAGTTCAAGACAAACAAGAGAACATCTTTCCCGTACGGACTCGAGGGAGGAACTGAATTCGTGCTGGAGAAGAAAGACCACAAGATCGTTGGGTTCTACGGACAAACTGGTGACTATCTTTACAACCTTGGAGTCAATATTGCACCCATAGCTAACTGATGTGGAACCAATCTAATATCCCGGGAGTACTAATAAGGTCATGTTGTGAGTTTATGGAGTTTGTGTTGTCTGATGTTGTATTTTGGGTTTAATGTTAGTGTTGCTTCGATTCTAATCTAAATAAAAGAGCTTTCTTCATTGTAGTGTTAAAACCCTTTCGTTTCTATAAAGTGCTACATATATAAAATTCAGGGAACTAGGGTAATACTTCGAACAAACTTCTTTTATTTAATTGGATCACAAAAATCCATCAAAGGCAGAACAAACAACACAGACAAGACTTAGCTTGAAACATCTGAAGTAGTAAACCAACAAGAAACAAGTAAAGTAGAATCAGCTTATTCAAAGTTTATAAATTAACCATCATCAAAAGATATTTAAGATTTCCATGATGATTAGTTGGTGATTGGCAGGACATGGGCGCCAAATTGGTGAAGCAGATCACCGGCTCTTCCATGGAAGCCAACGATCTTGTGGCCTTCCTCTTTGAGTACAAAGGGTGTGCCAGCTTCAAGTCCAAAGGGAATAGAGGGTTGCTTATTAGTCTTGAACCTAAGCATAGTTATAACTGGACTTTCACTCCCAAAGATTACATAGTAGGTGCCTTCAACTGCCGTAATGTATTCACTTGGATAGTCAAGCTCCAACTGCACTTAAAGGAACACAAAACGTAACAAAATTGAAACTTGTTAAGATGAAAAAACAACAAAACCTATACGGTTAAAAGATAAAAAAAAGCAGAAACTGATTAAGTGTACCTCTTCAAATCCAAGCAATGTGGTTTTCCCACGTTCTTTTCCTACTACAACTTCAGATCCTTTCTCATACACAAACTGAACAACTCCTATACCATCTTGAGCTTGTCCTACAGACACTTTTCTCACACCGTCGAAAACACCATCATCCCATAGAGTTCCTCCCTCACTACCAAATGCTTCTAGCTTTTTGGATGGTGTTGCAGGAGTCAAAGGGATGATGCCTAATGGAGCTAAATAGACTCCAATAGCATTGATAGCGTCACCAGCCCGTCCATGGAACCCAGAAATCTTGAAACCTACCTGCTTGAATTCAAAATGTGTGCTACCTTCAAGCCCAAACGGTCCATATGTTTTGTTTTTGGTAGTCTTGAAGATAAGCATTGTCACGAAAGCACTATCAGCCCCGAAGATTTTGTCGTAGGTTCCTTCCATGGATGTTATGTATTCACCTGTTTCAAGCTCAAACTGCACAGACGAAAATGTATCATGAATACTGAAACTTGTTGAAAAGGCAAAAAACCAATATAAATATGTTTTGTGTACCTCTTCGAATCCAAGCATTGTGCTTTTCCCATGTTCAATTCCAATGACGACCACAGAACCATTAATGTATTCAAACTTGACAGCTGCTACACCATCTTGGCCTTGTCCTACGTAAACCTTTTTAACATCGTCGTGATGACCATCGTCCCATACAGCTCCAGTCTCACCACCCTTTGCTTCCAGCTTCTTCACAGGGGGTGGAATGGTTGGTACGGGAGCATAGTGAACATCGATGGAGTTGAGAACATTGCCACTGGTGCCAAGGAAACCAGCGATCTGTTTACCGGTTGCCTCCGGAGCAGAAATCTGGAAACCGGATTTGTTACCGTAAGGTCCAAGAGTTCTCTTGTTTGTCGTGAAAGTCAACGCCGTTATAACCTCTTGCGTACCAATCGTTTTGCCGTAAGCGGAAAGGGCCGTTATGTACTCGTCCGAATCCAAAATGAACTGAGTGATTTTATATATATGAAATTAAACGTTAATCTTATGTTTACATAAATTAATGATTAAGACTTTTTTTTTTGGGACTAACCTCGGCAGATTTGGGACCAACGGAGCCGCGAAGCTGGGATTGAAGAGCGGTGGTTCCATCGTACGTGACCTGGATTGAGTAAATGATGTCATCGAACGTAAGCTGCACTTTCTTCACTTTTGCGTGCGATCCATCGTCCCAAGACATCGTACTTGGCTTCTGTTATGGATATTGTATAACCGAAATTAATAAACACGTACTATGTGTTTTAAAGTCGGTCAATACCGATTCGGCTTGTTGTAGGTCAACTATCTTTGTATTGTGCGATCGACAGTCAAATTGATTATATGAAACAATCGAGATAGGAAAAGATCAGTTGAATATTGATTGATAGAATTTTCAGAAAACAGATAGGTAATAACATACATAGTATATGAAAGAGAGAGAGATAGACCTGTTTGTAGAGACTATGACTGTGATGAAGAAGATGAAGAGATTAGGTGTGTGAAGAAGAGAGGCTGCTGGATCTATATATATATATATATATATATGGAGCTTAGTTATTATTTTATTTTTAAGATATCATAACATTTGCGTACCACATGGCCAATATAAAATTATTATTTTTTTTTTGAAACTTAAAATTAATAATGTTGGTCCATAAGTTTGTAATTATCGCTCGTATTCTCACCAAATATGTGATACTGTAGTTTTCTTGTAACTTTTCTACCAATGAAAAATGTAATATATTGACGAATTCGGTATATTATAAAGTGTTCAAAAAAGCGCTAGGTGTTAATTAGACAGTGATCTAACGCCTAGCACCTAGAACGCTTAATTAGAATTTAGGCAATTTTACACTATAAACTATTATATATATGATATTATATACATAATTATCTAAAAATATGTATAAAAATAATAAAAATATTAAATCAAAAACAAATTTAGATAAAATATTATTTCAGTTCATTTTAAATAACCTATTAAACATTTATAATTATATGTTTATAGAAATAAACCTTATAAATTTTAAATTTGTGGAATTAAAATTTGAAAAATACACTAAAATGATGATACTATAATTTTAAACGGTCAAAGCGGTTGTCTAGGAGGTGCTATAGCGCCTAGCGCCTAGACGGGGCGGAGGCGGACGCCTAAAACGCTTTTTCGAACACTGATTATAATTAGCTTGAACAAACAAAGCTCGTTTGTCTAAAAGACAACTTGCCAAAAATGTAATAGATTGAGAAAAAGGGAACTATCAAAGTTGCAAAGGGTGTGTCGTAGACAATAATAATACATTTTTAACCCAATTTTCGATGTTTTTATAGGTTTATAACATATAATTCTCTATTAAATAATATATCATGATATGTTTTTTTTATATAATAATTTTTTTCTATATAACTTATTTATTTTTGTGTATATACTTCTTTCTTTCTTGTTTTTTTCTTTGATAAAAGGTCTTCTTTGTAAATTGTACATGTACTTCTTGTAACAAATGATTAGCAAAATATGAAATAAACCATATCAAAAATATTCCTAATATTGAGAGAGCGAGAACATGAGTTGTGAAGAGGGTGACACGATGGAATTGAATTTCAGTGATCTATCATTTCCTTAATTATTTCATAAATTGATCGTGCATTGCATGGCTACATAAAAATATAAAGTTCGTTGTCACATGTTAAATTATTTCCAATCGATTCTTATCGTACATTGTAATCTACTACTATTATATATATATTCTAATTTTATACAATCATTTGAGCAACTTGAGTTTCAGTTTTAAATTCAATACTTTCTGAAGCTTCCTCATTTTGCACAGTCGTTAACTTGGTGGACTTCGGAAGCTTAATGCTGTATTTGATCGAATATGATATTTTAACGTATAACTTTTTTTTACTGATTCGATTTTCGAGTATGGAGAATCGGAGATTGAAACGTTGTTATTCGGTAAGTAAATGGTAGGTCGATGTTTTCTTAAAAGAAATCAAGGAAATTAACGAACAATTCAAGTGTTCTAAATCTAATGTATATCAAATAATAGTCTTAATTTTTAGATTAACACATCTAATTGGATAAAACACTCCAAAACGACTTCTTAATTAGTCTTCCAGATAACCCTATATACAAACTTTTTTTTTTTGGACAAAACCCGATATACAAATAAGGCAATGTTTTTAAACCCGACCCGAGAAGGAAACCGGAAAGCCTTCCGAGTCACCGGGTCACTGGATCGATCCGATCCGACCGCGAGTCAAAAGTTTACTGAATTTCAATACATATTATTCTTATATATGTATATTTTGGTTTTATTAATCTTTTTTGACATTAGTTTTATTTTAAAACATTATTATAAATTTCTATACATAATTATGTAAAATCCAAACGAAAATAAAGATTGGTGTTTACAGGAAAAAAAAAAAAAAAAGTGAGATTGGAAGGTGAAAAGAAAATCACAATAGAAGTACAAGAATAAACAATTTTCAGTTTAAAAATATATGTTGTCCCACATCGAAAGATGGAGGAAAGAGTACAATTGCTTTACTATATTAGTTGGTACCTGCATCACTATCTTTAAACACGTGTAAGTTAAAATTTTAGTGCTTGGAATTAACCCAAACCGCCGGTTAGCCGGTTTTAGCTGGGTTTTTCCGGTTATGTGTGGGTTTTTAAATGCTTGGGTTTTTAGTATAACCCAAACCGCCCGTTAGCCGGTTTTAGCTGGGTTTTTCCGGTTATATGTGGGTTTGACACCTTCTGGTTCATGGTTAAATCGGCTGGTTCGGTCCGGGTTTCAAAACATTGAAACAAGGTATAAAATATAGGAAAAAAGATGGCTAGCTACATCAAGTATAAGTGAATACATAGTCACACATACTAAATATACTATTGTATATTCAACTACATCAAGTATATGTATTACATGGTCATATGTATGAATTATATGACGTTATGTGTTCAACATTATAGATATACAATCTGGTACACTGATTGATTAATTCCGGTGAAGACCGGTGTTGACTCTGGCGTTGACCAAAAAAAAATTCTAAAATTAAAAATAAAAACTAAAAAATTACTATATTTAATCATTTATGGTTTTTATTAATTAAAAAATATTATTTTTAATATCTAAATATTTTTTATATATTTTTAATGTATTCATTCTTTGAGGATTTTCAAAAATACCTCTTTTCATATGTCATTTTTCAAAAATAACCTTTTATGTTATCTATTTTCAAAAAAAACTCATTTTCTATATATAAAATAACTAAATTCTAAGCTTTAAACTCCAAATACTAAATCCTAACTCCTCAAAACTATATCATAAATGTAAAATAGAGAATCCAAAACTTAAAAAAATTCTAAAAATTAAATTAACATTCTTATACTTAGTTAATTTTCAATTTTAAAGCTAAACTAATAGTTAAATAAAAATCACTGATAATTATTTTCAAGATATAATATAAAGGCATTTGCAAAAATACTCTTATTCTATACCCTTTTGCAAACATACCCTTAAATCAAATATATTGTTTTGCTAAAATGAATTTTTTGTATCTTTATCTTTTATATATTAAAAGTAAATATTGTAAATTTTGTTGTTGTTGTTTATATGTTATTTTGAGTATGTAAATTTTAAAGTAAAGAGTATCTAAAATTTTGTATAACATTTACCATGCAAAATTTAGAGTAAAGAGTCATATACTCAATCTTTTGCATATTGTTTTCTAATCAAAGTAGTTGAATTTGATTTTATTGATTTTGTAGTATTTAAATAATCTGATTATCAGATATATATATATATATATATATATATATCTTAAAAAAATTATAAATGAATAATTATAAATGAATTTTTCTATCTTGAAAATAATTATAAATGATTTTTATTTAACTATTTACTTGAGCTTGAAAAATAAAAAGTAACTAATTATAAGAATGAATATATTAGAGATATATAAAAAATATTTGGATATTGAATTGAATATGTCTTTTAATCATGAAAAACCATAATTGATTTAGTATAATTTTTTTTTTTCAGTGTTGGTCAACGCTGGAATCAACGTCGGTCTTTGCTGGAATCAGTCAATCAGTATACTAGATTATATGTTTATGGTGCTGACTGCATAACGTCATTGATACATGTGGTCATGTAATATATATAGTTCGTGTAGTTGGTTATACAATAATATATTTGGGATGTTAACCATTCTTTGATACTTCATATAGGTAGACATTTTTTTTCTTAAAATATACATTAAAAAATGCGACTCGTGGGTCTCGTGGCCTTTATTTATATTGGGTTGACAAGAATTTTTTGACGCTTAAAAAATACATTATGACACTTTGAGCACGTCTAGTATAACTAATCTCGTGGGACGTCTATGGATCAGGTCTCCTTACGCGTCTGATCCGAATAATATGGTAAACTCGATTAGAAAATGGAAAACCCCAAAATTAATATTGTAAACTCAATTAAACATGGGAAAATCCTAGATTAATATTACATGGGCCGGCTTGTATACCTACAGGCCAAATCACTATAAGTTGGATGGAGTCTATCCCATGCCACTGGATTCATTCCATGATGCCAACTTTCTAAATATCTTATACTTATTTCACACACAAAAGAAAAGTGAAAGAATCGTAAACAATTCTTAAAAAAATGCTGAAAAATTAAACAAGCATAACCAATAAATAGTTCAAACATATGTTATCTAGTGATAATTGAACATGAAATAAGGCTTAACTTGTTATTTATGGGTTTGACTCCTAATAACAACAACGTCACATGCGCATATGAGAAACCGGATTTAGACTGTACTATGTCTTTCTGGTTGGTTGGGTTGTTAGTCGAAGAACTCAGGTACTTTGGTAACGCAAAGTTCATGCATGTCTAATAGTTATTGCACCAATTCAATGCCGACCAGATGACCTAAAATTTCCAAGAAAGTCAAAGCAAAATTTAACACCAAACGTACACATCAATAATGTTCAACGATATTGCATTATATAATAGTGCGGTTTTTTTGCAAAATGCTATCAAAGATGATATTCGAGGTTTGATAACATATTAGAAAAGCGAAAGTCTAATAATAACAAAGCGTAAAACTAAAATCACTTTGAACCGTCAACACTTACCAACACTTAGTATGTGTCTAATCAGCTAATCAGCTACCTTTATTAAAATCGATAACATATCAAATTGTGGCATGACCAATATCACAAATTCAAGAAAATGCGTGAAAACATTTAAACACAGACAAACAGAACCATTATGGGTATATCAACTTATTCAAGAGACCATAACAAATTCAATGGAATCGAAAGAGAAAGATGTCATGTGATCAGTTGGTGATCGGCATAACATGGACTCCAAACTGATGAAGCAACTCGCTGGCTTTTCCATGGAACCCGACGATCTTGTGGCCTTCCTCTTTGAGTGCGAAGGCTGTGCCAGCTTCAAGTCCAAAGGGAGAAGACGTTTTCCTATTAGTCTTGAACTTAAGCATAGTTATGACTACGTCTTCACTCCCAAAGATTTTATCGTATGTGCCTTCAACTGCGGTGATGTATTCACTTGGATAATCAAGCTCAAACTGCAATCCAAAGAACCCAAATAATATAAACCAATATGATCATCGCTAATTGTTTTTCTTTTATTGTTAAATATAGAATATATTTTGATATAAAATAAAATCTAATTAGTACCTCCTCGAATCCAAGTAAGGTACTCTTTCCATGACCTCCGACAATATCCTGAGCGTCTTTGTCGTACACGAACTTAACGACATATACACCATCTTGGGCTTGTCCTACGTACACTTTCTTAACACCATCGTAAGCTCCATCGTCCCATGCAGTTCCTTTATCACCACCAATTGCCAATAGTTTCTTGGGAGGAGGCGTCAAAGGAGTCGAAGGAGTTGTGGTTGTAGCAAAATATGCTCCAAGAGCATGTAGAGCTTCACCAGCACGTCCATGGAACCCAACAAGTTTTCCACCATTTTTGTCCTTGAGTAAAAACTTCTTTTCGGTTTCCAACCCATAGGGTGGAGAGGTTTTACCCTTGAATGTATAGAAGGTAAGAGATGTGATGATGTCAGAGTCTTGGCCATATACTTTGTCGTGGGTCACCTGCACTGCTACGATGTAGTCGTCTTCATCAACCTCAAACTACGTACAACAATACAAAGATACCTCTTGTTAGTAGAGACGTTAATTGGTTCTCATTTTCCAAAGCTTAAAAACTTGATCAGACCCAAATTTTAACTAGGTTGGTCACTTGGTCCGCAAGCTTTTAGCTAGCCCACCATAACGTTCGTACTACTAAGTGTTAAGTAGTTTGAAGAATTAATAATGCAAAGTTAAGAAAACTATATATTGACGAGTGGAAGCAAATATGATACATACCGTTTCGAATCCAAGAAGCGTTTTCTTGCCATGTTCACCTCCTTCAACCTCCTGAGAACCCTTCTTGTACACGATATTGATAGACGACACACCATCTTGTCCTTGCCCTACATGCACCTTTCTAACGCCATCGAGTACACCATCATCCCATGAGGCTCCTCCGATACCTCCCCCTGCTTCTTGCTTAATAGGAGGGGTCAAAGGAGTATTGGAAGTTAATAATGGAGCAAAGTAAGCTCCTAGAGAGTGGACATAATCTCCGGCAAACCCATGAAAGCCAATGATCTTCTTGTCTTGAACTTGGAGACTAAATGGAGTACCATCTTCGTATCCAATGACATCAGAAGTCTTCTTGTTGGATTTGAACTTAAGCCCTTGAATGAGACCTTCAGGGTTATACCAACCTTCTACCGAAACTAGATGCTACTCTGGATGGTTAATCACAAACTGTAGATGTCATGATCAAAATATCAATAATTCAAAAAGAAACTTTCGATATATATACTAATAAGAGAAGAAGACCAATGGACAAGGAAGAAGTATAAGAACCGGGTCAGCTGCGATACTACGGCCCTTGACACCGCGAAGAGGGGCTTCTTCAGTTTTTCCGCTCTTAACATAGTCGAACTTAACATATTGAATGCCGTTCCCGCCTGCTGCACCCTGAATCTTGGTCACAACATCGTGTTCCGGTCCATCATCCCATTGGTTGCCTCCTTTTCCTCCTTTTACTTCAACTTTTTGAGCCATCTTTAGGAATATTACCTGTAATTACGAACACGATTAGTTTTTTATAACCAAACTCTACAAAACTATTAAAAAGAGAGGAGAGTGAGATTTTACTTGAACAAAGAGAGGGAGTGGGTTAGTGATACATCATTACGAAGAAATACATGTGTATTTATTGATCTCATTGAGTATGGGCCAGTATTATTTCATAGCTAGGAGTAGGAGTTGATATATTTTATTATATCATCTCGTGATCCACGAGTCTTAAAAAAAATTATATTGTTGTGAGTATGAAGCAAATGAGTTGAATTTGAGTGGTTGATATTAATGATCTGATAGTATTACGTACATAAATCTAACCAAAAATCTACATAATTTTCTGAGCAATGATCGGATACAAATTTTTTTACTAATTCCAATTTGATAATGAGTTTAGTTGTTTCAAATATATATAATTCATTCATGAAGATCAATGAAAATAATTCTTATAGTTGAGATCGGTTGAATATATTTGAGAAAAGATCATATTTTTCTAAAATCTAAGTGTAGACAGCGTCAAAAATACAATAGTGTATATAATAAAATATAATAATAAGAATAATACTAAATCATTTCATCTAAATCATTTGATGCCTTTGCTGAGTATATAGGTTTTTGTCCTTATGTTCAAGTCATACAAATTGAATCAAACCACCTTTATTAAAGTCAATCACATATAACATCAAGGACATAACAACTTCACAGAAGAGACCATGCTTGAAAACACTTATTATAACATAAACAAACATAACAAGAAAAAGTAGAAAACCCAATCAAGATATCACAAGTGACAAATTTGGTGGGATTTAATGTGATGATCAGTTTGTGATTGGAAGGACATGGACTCCAAACTGATGAAGCAAATCATTGACTTTTCC
>NC_025703.1:8015609-8048712 GCF_000633955.1 Camelina sativa | reverse complement strand
AAGATTTTATCGTATGTGCCTTCAACCGCGATGATGTATTCGCTTGGATAGTCAAGTTGGAACTGCAATTAATTAAAACGAAATAAAACACTTAAATAAGTCATAGTGATCATTATTAAAATAAAGATAATTCAACACTAATATATAGAAATATACAATTTCTCACGATTCAATAACATTTAAACGGTTAAATTGATTACGTCTGAGATAAATAAGTAAAAAAAAACTCATCATTTAGAGGGGATTTGTTAGAGACTTCACAGTGAAAGAAAAAGCAAGCAAGCATTACCTCTTCATATCCAAGTAGAGTATCATTTCCATGTTCATCTCCTACAATATCCTCAGCACCCATGCTGTACACAAACTTTACGGCTGATATACCATCTTGGTCTTGCCCTACATACACTTTCTTAACACCATCGTAAGCACCATCATCCCATGCAGCTCCGCCGTCACCACCAACTGCCGGTAGTTTCTTGGCTGGTACCAAAGGAGTTGTGGTTGTTGTGAAATACGCTCCAAGAGCATATATGATTTCGCCAGCACGTCCATGGAACCCAACAAGTTTGCCACCATTTTTTCCCTTGAGTACAAACTTCTTGCCACCTTTTTTTTCCTCGAGTACAAACTTGTTCTCGGTATCCAATCCATAAGGTGGTGAGGTTTTTCCCTTGAATGTATTGAAGGTGATAGATGTGATTACGTCAGACTCATAGCCAAATATTTTGTCGTAGGTCACCTTCACTTTTACGATGTAGTCGTCTGCATCCACCTCAAACTGCAACAATAGAAAGATACCTCTCTTGAGTAGGGATATTGTACTTGTATTGAACTTATAAGTCTATATTTTATTAGGCGTAATTTAGTCTAGTCCTGATTTGTTCTCATTTTTAAGAATATTAGGTTTTAATTGGTCTTTGTGGTTTTGTAAATCATTCTATACTTTTAACTAAACTATTTTATTTTAAAAAATGGATAGGTTTGACGGGTTTGGTATGGCATGCATCTGATCAATTTGGTCCTAAACATATAGACCGGACCAGACCTATATCCCTAAATAAACATTAGAATCTGATCCGACCCAAATTTAAACATGGCTTAAATGGATTGGTCCGCGAGCTTTTATCACGTCATAACGTACACCCCTAGTATTAAGTGTCAAGTGGTTTGAAGAACACACAATGCAAATTTATGCAAAATAAAGACAATAACGGATCGATATATCATATATGTAAACATTTTAACATACGTACCGTTTCGATTCCAAGTAGTGACTTCTTTCCATGTTCACCTCCAACAACCTCCTGTGATTCCTTCTCGTACACAACGTTGATAAACGACACACCATCTTGGTTTTGCCCTACATGCACCTTTCTAACACCGTCGTAAACACCATCATCCCATACAGCTCCTCCCTTACCTCCTTGTGCGTCCACCTTTTGAGCCATCTTTTGCTTTCTTTTGGTTAGTCCTTCATATATTACCTGTAATTACGAACACAAAAATTGTTTATAACCAATTTTGCTACAAAAGTATTATCAGATGAGAAAATGAGAATTGACCTGATAAGAGATAGATATAGAGAGTTTGGTGATCCATTTACGAAGAATTGCATGGGTATTTATTGACGTGCTGGAATATAGGGCAGTAATTAATTAGTAGAAGACAGTCGTATAATCTCATGATTCACGATTCATTAAAATATTAAAGTGTTGTTTATATGAAGCAAATGAGTTGGATTTCAGTATGCATGATTTGATAGAAGTACACGTTTCTTAATAAATAATGATAGCCTTCTGTTCTGTTTGAACGAGCACAATGGTTAGTTTTGTGACTTCCATTTTTGGTGTCGTTCTGTTTGAAATCGTAACATAAAAAAGAAAGTGAATCTAACTGCAAACGTATCGGAGTTAAATATTGTTTCGTATAGAATATTGTTTTGTGCTTAAGTATCTCGTTGTCTCCTGCTCGTGATCAATAGCGGTATTTATTCATATTGGGGTTAGAAAAATGGATAACAATACCAATTCAATACTATACTTCTTTAAAACTTAAAGTTGACGTGTACGTCGACCCAAAACTCGTTGACGTGAGCTGTGTTTCCAATGCGGCAACGTGTGTTAGTCAAGATCTAGATGATGAAGATTTAGGTATTCTTATAAACACTGGCTAGAGGCAATAATAAAAACGTAAACCCCATTTCTTTACGAAACATGAATTCACAAACAAAAACAAACCATCCCAAGTGGGCAAGTGGTAATTTTATTATTCTATCCCATTATGTTTTTTTTTTTGAACAAACTCCCATTATGTAATTTAATTAACTTCTCAAAAGACTTAAGACTATATATATCGATGAAAAACTAGAATATAAAGACAAAACTGCGAAGAGAAGAAGCAAAGATGATAAGAAAAGTATATCAAGACATTGCTTTGATTTATCCGGTCTTGATATAATATTGATACTTACTAAATATTTACAAAGATGTTTTTGAGCTGAAAAAAAAACAAAAGTTTGCATTTTTAAGTTTTTTTATTTACAAAGATGTATCAAAAACAAAAGTTTTGCATTTTAAGAAAAACAAAAAAACAAAAACCTAGCCAATCTAATAATTTGATGTTAAGTTCACATATTACATAATTTTATTTGATGTTTGCCAATCTTACATTTTTGTTTTTTGTTTTTTGGTTTTTGTTTTTGTTTTGTTTTGTTTTTTTTTTTTTTTTTTTTNTTTTGCAAAAAACCTTCCATTTTTAGATTTTACGAATTGGATTACAAACCAACCGAAACAAAACAACATAACATTCACATCACTTGCGCAAATTCAAACAGAAATATCATAGGTAGAACAGCTTATTCAAAAGTCACCGCCGAGACATTAAGAGACTCCAAATGACATTTTTTGAAGACAGAATTAAGAGATCTGATATTTTATTAGATGGAATTCAAAAGAAAGGTGTCATGATCAGTTGGTGATGGGGACGACATGGCCTCCAAATTGATGAAGCACCTCAGTGGCTTTTCCATGGAACCCAACAAACTTGTGGCCTTCCTCTTTGAGTACGAATGGTACGCCGGCATCAAGCCCAAAGGGATTAGATGTTCGCTTATTAGTCTTGAACCTAAGCATGGTAATAACCGCAGAGGTACTTCCAAAGATTTTATCGCAGGTGCCCTCCACCGCCGTGATGTATTCACTTGGATGATCAATATCAAACTACAAGGAGGACAAAATATATATATATATATATATATATATATATATATATGTAGTATTGGCTGATAGAAACCAATCTGACTTTACCACGATAGTGAATATAAGTAAATGGGTTTAAAATAGATTGGCCTGTAGGTAGCATTTTAATGGGTTTAACGCTCTGACCGTTTAATTAGTCCATGAACTTCAATATAAAAATGCAATCTATTAGTACCTCTTCGAATCCGAGTAGAGTCATCTTTCCACGTTCAGCTCCAACAACCACTTCAGAACCATTGACATACTCAAACTTAACGGCTGACACACCATCTTGGCCTTGACCTATATACACCTTCTTAACACCATGGTAAGCACCATCGTCCCATGCAGTTCCTTCATCACTACCAAGGGCAGGGAGCTTCTTAGCAGAAGTCAGTGAGGTTGAAGTAGTCAACGGGGAAAAATAAGCCCCAAGAGAATGAAGATTATCTCCGGCAAACCCATGAAAGCCAATGATCTTCTTGTCTTGAACTTGGAGAGTGAATTGAGTACCATCATCGTATCCAATGGCATCAGAAGTTTTCTTGTTGGATTTGAACTTAAGCCCTTGAATAAGGCCTTCAGGGTTATACCAACCTTCTACAGAAACCAAGTACTCCTCTGGATGGTTGATCACAAACTGTAGAGAGCAAGATCAAAAATGTTAATAACCTAAAAAAAAAAAAAAAAATGACAATGGGAAGGAAAAGGTATAGAAACCGGATCAGCTGGGATAACACGGCCTTTGATACCGCGAAGAGGAGCTTCTTCAGTTTTTCCGTTCTTGGCATAGTTGAACTGAACGTATTGAATGCCGAGTCCACCTGCTCCGACCTGAATCTTGGTGACGGCATCATGTCCGGATCCATCGTCCCATTGGCTGCCTCCTTTCCCTCCTTGTGCTTCCACTTTTTGAGCCATCTTTTTTGCTTTTTATTAATATTACGAGTTACTGCAAAAACAACTTGTTAACTTCAACTATTAGCTAAAATTTACAAAATTATATTATCACAAGAGATAGAGAGTAAAAGAGAGCTGACCTTCAAAGAGAGAATAGACGGTGATTAAGTGATCTATTCAAGTGAATTATAGTGTCAATTTATTGACCTCTTCGAATAAGCCAACATAATTGACCAATAAATAATTTAAATATTACTCCTCAAGATATTTATTCATCTCTTAGATCCGCAAATAAGCTTATTCATTAATTACTACAATTCTAAATAATATTAATCTATAGTTTCGTGACCCACGAGGAATATTTGAAATACTTTTTATCAAAAACTTATAAAAAATATTATTACACTTAAATATTTTTAACCAATTCCAATGTTCAAAAAAGCGTTCCAGGTGTTCGTCTTCGCTCCGTTTAGGTGCTAGATGCTATAGCACCGTCTAAACGACCACTTTGACCGCTTAAAATTATAGTATCATCATTTTAGTATATTTTTGTTTGGGCAAAAATAATCGATTCGTTTACAGACTACGGAAACAGGAAATAGATGTTGAATAATCGCTTTTATTAATCAAAGTATCAAGCTCAAATACAAGAGTTTAAAGCACAACAAGTTAATTTAGGAACCCTAGCAATGCTTTGGAATTGAGTCGTGTGACTATGTTTTTGGTCTCTTGTTTCGCTCTCGATTTCGTGTCCGGCTTGCGTTGATCTCGCTTTCTTTTTATAGAGAAGCTTTTTTACCCTAATCCTCATGGGATTTGGGCTATAGTCACCGCCTCTCCGTGAGATAAAGTCGTTTTGAATATTCTCCTCAAGAGATAGATTCAAATATTCTCTTAACGATATTGGCAACCATTGACTCAATGTTCACCGTTTCGGCCCATGTTGACTCAATGTTCACCGTTACGGCCGGTATTGACTGAATATTCTAAAGAATACATAATTCTCTATTATTTATAAAATATATCATAATTATAATAAATTTTATCTATTATAATTTACATGATTAAAATTATGCCCAACAAATTTTTAAATTTAATTGCACAAATTTAAAATTTATTTATTTCTATAAACATAATCATAAATATTTAATATGTTATTTAAAATGAATTGAAATAATTTTTTATCTATTGTTTTGTTTTTGATTTAATTTTTTATTATTCTTATACATATTTTGTATAAATATGTATATATAATATCCGATATATATTAATTTCTAGTATAAATGCCTAAACTGCATAGATTCCGATTAGGCGTTTTAGGCGCTAGGTGTTAGATTAGTGTCTATTCTTGAATATTGACCAATTCATATTCTTATAAATTTTCAAATAATTTATTTTTATATATTGTTACGCAGGGTTTTATTTTGAGAAAAGACGAACAACTATATCATGGGTCCAGGAAATATAACTGTGTATTTTAAATAGTAATGAATACGTTAATACTTTAGTTTAAATTATGGCATATAGGATTAGCATCAGACATCATATATTATAAAATTGACAGAGAGAATATTAACCAATTGTTACAAATAAAAAGAAAAAGGAGGTATCAATTATATTATTAAAAAAATTCACTATATCAATTATATTATGCTCAAATAATTAATAGGAAAGGGTTCAAGTTGCAATTTTATAGGTTTGAATTGTGGAACTAATGACCTTTAATAGGAGTGTAATTGGTTGACGATTGGTAATTATTGTATGAATATTGAACATGAATTTGAAACGCAGATAACTAGATTAAGACCCGTACTAAAGCATGTGTTGAAATTTATTTTATTTATATTGTAACTTTTTATAAAATATAATTTATGTGATTATTTTAAAAGTTTTTTAGATAAAATATTCTGTAATAAAATCATATGCTAAATACGATGACTTGAAAAAGATACTTATTTTGTAAGTTTTATATTGTTAATGATTCTAAATAAGTATCCGTACTATAAAACTAGTTAAATTTTATTTTATAAAAAATTTTGTATATCTTTTATTTTAAAATAAAATTTTAATATGTTGATTAGTTTATGTACGTGAAGTTATTTCAACAATGTATATTCTACCTCATGACTTGAATGTCATTATAAGACATAATTTTGTGAATTTGGTTTTTAAAAAGCGAGTTATTATATTATGAGTAATTTAATATATTGTTATACTTTTTGTTTTAATATACTTGGTTTTTTAAAATTCTTTCCTATTATAGTGACATATTATTGACATTGCTATAACAAACCAATTTAGAGTGTTTATAGTTTCTAACTTTAATATCAAGTTTCAATATTTTAAAAATATTTCAAAATAAATTATTTAAAGTTTATTATATTATATAAAATTATAAAATTCAACAAAAAGTATGAAATTGAATTTAAATATTCAAATTTTGACCGTTACTCAGTAAAATTTTTTATTTCAATAGATGTTATTTTTAAAAAATAAGATTAATAAAAATTGAATATTTTATAGATTGAATCATTTATATTTGTTTTTAAAAATTCAACTTATGGTATATCCGGAAATAAAACTATTTTTTAATTATAATAAATAATATGAGAATTTATTTGTTTCACAAAATAGACTCATATATAAAAATGAGAGGTGAAGTATAATAATAATTAATATATTAATATGTTAAGTTAAATATCAAAAGATTTTATTTGATGAATAATTTAATAAAGAAAATTAATATGGTAAGTTAGATGATATCAAATGATTCTTTAAAATATTTTCTTTAAGATTTTTGGAAACAATAAATCCAGACTATACAAATAATATAAAACTTAATCCATAACTTATTTGTAACTAACTTATTAAAATTATATAGTTTACAAAACAATGTTATGTACTTCCATTTTATTATATAGGGATATGATGCAGCGTATGCTTACATCATTGATCACCACTTTAAAGGCTTTTTTGGTGTTCAGTCGTTTTATTTGTTTTGCTTCTAGTCGTGTTAATGGGCCATAATCATGGGCTTTACAACTCTATAACGTTGGTCGGTATCGTATTAGATTATGTTAGGGTTTTCTTTTTGATTTCTTATTTAAAGAGTCGTGAGGGGATAATCGATTATTGAATAGACGTTGTTTTAAGAGAATTTTGTCTAGAGTCTAAAAAGCCTAAAAAGGAGAACTTTCAACTCTAAGAGCTTGTGTTTAAACCCTGCAAGAAAGATTTGCAAAACCAGATCGATATCGTTCCCGATTTCGGCCTTATCCTTATTGCTTCTTTGTCAAGTTACAACGTTCTAAACAAAATTTGTTCGTGGCTCCGAATTCTTCTAGAGATCTAGCGTTCTCGTCCATCAATTAAACTTCCGTTCTCTATCACAATACCAATATAAATCATTGAATAGAGCCAAATAGTAGTTATATAAATATAATACAATTTTTGTATCCTGCAATATAGTAACAAGAACTGGATCATATGGATCTAGCCATCTCTAGTTCTCTACTGTAAGCAATACTGAAATTCTAATTGAACACAAGACGTATACTCCGTAAAGTAAGTATACTCCGTAAACCCCTTTTTTTGGGTTCAATATCATAGTTAGTTTTAGAAAAACTAGGATAGTATCCGCGCTACGCCGCAGGATTTTTCATATTTTGTTTTTATTTTTATTATTTTTGGATAATTTTATATGTGTTTTTGATTAAAAATATATTATTAATATAGTTTTTGACAATGTTCATTGGTAATATTTTTGGTTTTAGGGTTTTGTTATTATGTGTTGCTAGTTTTATTATTGTAATAAAATTGTAGATTAAAATCAATTTTTTCTTGTATTAGGATGTATTGGAGGACCATTATTATTGTTAGTTGTTTTGTTTTATTTAATCAATTTTGGCGTTTGATATTTAATATTTTTACCAACACTGTGGAGATTTTTAAGAATTTTTGCTTTTCAAAAAAATTGTTTGATTGTGTTATATTAACTCTACTTCATGTAAGAGATTAGTTAGTTAATTATTTTTTCTCGCTTCGGAAAAATTAACTTATATGAGTCGAATTTGTGTTCAAAATTGTCCAACCATTCTTTTATTTCGGATATGAAACTTTACTGAATGTTTTTAATCAAAAAAGAAATTCATCAAAACATTTTTTCTGTCATTGATATCTTCTTTTTGGGGTTTATGATTGGGCTTTTGATATGATGGTGAGATCTGGTTCACCTTATGTAAAAGTAAAACCCATTCTGTTTATATATACTCAAAAAAAACTTAAAAAACTAATCTTATATAGTTTAAAATCATGCTTCGTTACACATGCTTTATTCTAAAAAAGCAAGAGGATTAGTGATCAAAATCATTTTTTACATGCTTTCATTGGGATCATGGGATGGAAGTCCAACAGTAAATCAAAACAACCTTACAAAAAAATAGATAATCACAAAATCAGTTCCCATAGTGATATGTTAACTAAATTTTAATATATTCAATAAAATACTTATACTAATTATTTATTTAATTTCTTGTATTGGTCAACTATTTATTAATTTCATAATTTGTAGATATTTCATATTTATAAATGTTTACTTGTGTAAAGCTAAATATAATAGCTTAATAATATAAAATTCTCTCAGATATCACTAATTATTTTTTGTAATAAAAATATGTCAGTGTTTAAGAACACGTATTTGTATACTATATGGATCAAAATAGAATTAAGTTATAACTATATGTTTCTTTAAACCTCTTTGACTTCATTAAATTTTAATAGAAATATCATATGTGAATTTTTATAAATTTGATAATAATAAACATTAGTATAACTTACTTACACACTAATTTGTTAGTAATTAAAGCTATTAAAAAATTAAAGTAAAATGTTGATTATGTTTTATGCACATAATCATATTGTATGCATAAATTTATGAAAATAAATTTAATTTAAAAATTCAATAAAAAACATAATGTGCCTTGCTCGTTCTTCGCGTTAAAAAAACGTAATGTGCCTGCTCCTTTTCTCTGGACTTTGGATTGGGACGATCTTAGTGTTAAAAGTAGTTTGGCAGAACCACTAATGTAAGACTTACACATTCTAAATTTAAACAAAAAAATAATTATGATACAACCTTCATTTTTTTTTGTATTTTATTTAAACAATCGTAAGTCACATAGACAAACAACATATTATTACTTTTGTCGAACGAACCAATAAATACCCAAGGAATTAACAAACCAAGATAACAAATTGTCAAACTCAAGTTAACTAAATTTGTCACACTGCTCACAACAAATTAAACAACGAGACTGACGTTATACCTTCTACTCTTCCTCAGATTCTTCTGAATCTGATGAGTTAAAACTGCTAGGTTCTAGCTAATTCGGTACTATTTTTTCAGTTTTTTCCTTCTGAACAGCAGCAATCAAGTCTTTCTTCTGCTTCTTTGGAACTTGGATGTCCAAATTTTGTTTCGTATCACTGTTACCTAACAAACAAATTAAAAACAGAACATGGTGTTGAGTCAATGTCGGGGTTAGTCAATTTTTACGCCTTACAAGGCACATGCCACCACTAATTAGATGTGATGTTGCCTCTATGACGACTTTGTCTTTGGCTACTTACTGCATCTTTGGCGTACATTGCTTTATTATCCTCAGGCTCAATTAGTCCTTTAGATATGAATATGTTGATTTTTACAGTTTTTCGTCCATCGTGGTTAATGGTTTCTTTTACGGCTAGTGGATATTCCTTAAGATAAATATTTCTCAATGTTGAAGTCTTGATATAGTTCCTGCAATTTCATACGTTCCATTTTTTGTTTTAAAGGCAAATTTTGAGAAGAAGCAGATTGATCATCTTAATTATTTGCATGGGTTTTCGGAGAACTGTTCTACTTTACAGAATAGTGGTATTTCCAGGGAAATAATGGACACAAACCAGTATTACCCTCCCTCCGAATTCCAACAGTGAGGAGTTCAATTCTCACAGGTCAACTGTGAGCAGCCTTTCGATCAAGTTCAGCATGTGAAAGTAGATCTGGTATCAAATCCGAGAAGAATACGCAAACACTTCCTCTGCTTCATATGAGTCATACACATCAAATCAGGCACAATCTGTCGAGAGCTTACAAGGTCAAACTGTTGATGATCGGTACTTGTTGTCCTTCAAGATCTTAAAGGTCTGAACCACTCTAATTCCTAGCTCCTTTGCCAATGGCTGCAAAAAGCACAAATTTTTGCTCTCAATATTTATGTGTTAACATAAGAATAAAGACACATTAATAGCAAAAGGAAGAATAAACCTTGTTGTCTTGGTTGCAGTCAAGCTTAAGAAACACCATATCCTGGTACATCTCATATAGCTCTTTGTATTTGGGAGCAGTCACTTTGCAAGGACCACACCTGCAGAGAGCCCAATGAGCTTACAATCCTTCAATTGAAGGACGAACCTGAGGTAACGTGACACGAGGTTGATGAATCCACTCTTCTCATTCGCACTGAAACAAAAAGGAAACAAATCACAGTCTAAACGATGAAGATCCAGAATCGACAACACAAAACCTCATCTCAGTAAGTCCATCAACGGCGGATTTGAGCTGCGGGAGATATATAGAACAAAAAGAACAAAGATTCATCTTAAGAAAATGAGTAAGTACCTTGTTGACCACAACTTTGGTGATCCTCAGGAACTCCGATCCAGCTTCAGAACAGACTTGGAGAAGGAAAAGGATAAACCGAGTAACGAAGATGTGGTCCTAACCGCCTCCCAAAACAATCTGGAGCAAAAAAAGACAATAAACTTAAAAACATATGAGTTAAATGTCTATGGAAACACACTTGCGTTACAATCCAACTCTTTGGTCAATGAAAGGTGACCACTAAATAGAGAACACTCAGTTCCTTGAAAACAGAATGTGACACACCAAATCGAATAAAAATTGTGTTCTCTACACATTACCTTCGGTCGGTCATTCTGACAGCTTCAAGTCCGCTAAAGATTTTGTCAGTGAGACCAATCCTCTGCTCTAATTGGGAAACTCTAGCCATCACCGCAGCTGATACACCGTGGGATTCGTCAAAGGTTTTACCTTTGCTTAAAGCGTCTTTGCCTAGCACGAATCCTGTGGCAAGCATTGTTTTCACCACTTCTTGAGCTTTAATCACTGCTTCTCCAGCGTTGAACTCGCCTCGATGAGCATAAGGCTACCTGATTGAAGAACGAATGAGCTTTAGAAATGAGACGAAACATGAAACCAGTGAGTGTAAGATTCTACTATCTAATAAAACACAGAAAGATCAAAACTGAGAGATGTGTAAAAGAGAGAAAAAAGTGAATAAAATCGAAACAATTTATACTGAGTAAAACAGCAGTTTCTTGAGAATAAGAATCCCTGAACATCACATAAGCAGTGCAAGCTTGCTCACCCGACCTAGTCTCGGTAACAACATAGCAGATTTAATCTTGTAAATCCAGAATATGCACAAAATACCAATTTTGTCTGGAAGTAAAGTTTGTTTACATGACAATATCAACATATTCGATTGTACCAGAGAAAGAAAAGAAATCAATAAGATCTTTCTCAGAAACAGATGGAGATAACCCAGTCACTTCAACACCATATTCAATTTGATGATCCATCTTCACCTAACAGCTGAAAAAAAAAAATTAAAGAAACCCTAAAATATCTCAACTTAACCTAATTAGACAGATTCATCACTTCTAGACGAAATCGAAACTCATAAATATAAGGAATATACACTTCCCGATCTCTATATCATACTAATATAGTTTTACATGGTTCTGAAATTTCAAACGAAACTTGAGCAAGAATGGATTGCAAATTGTATCAAGAACACCAAAATCGTTGATTCACACATCGTATTACTACATAGTGGTGGCGAGTTCTTGAGACACGGTGAAGCGAGAATTGAGAAATCAGATTCCGGGTTGTTGAGATTTTGGGACCTTTTTGATAAAATTTTAGACTTTTGTTATTTGATAGGTAAGCAAAATTATAGATTATCTATATTAATTGTTATAATTCGATTGGTTAGCTATTTTTACCAATGTGTCATCTTCTGCTTCAATACAAAAGCTGAGGTGTCAGTAATTTTTACTGATGTGTCATCTTCTGTTTTAATATAAAAGCTGAGGTGTCAGTAGCCAGTGGTGAGTGGTGAAAAATAAGGAACTTTTATTGTATCGATTCTTCCACTGGTATAACATGTTCATTTGGATAATGTAGCACAAACTGAAAAATATGAAAGAAAAAAAAAACACAGAGCATTGAAAAAAAAGAGAGAATAGTGAAATATCTGATTGAGAGAAATTCAGAACCAATGGGGAAATAAAATACTAATAGTAATCTATATTATCCATCCAAATCAAAATCTCATACCTCATTGAAAACATATATATTGAATTATTGATAGAGAAATTTCTTATTTATGCCATGTACAGTAACAACTTTTTTGAGAAATGACACTTTTATTTATTCCTTCTCCAGCCTGCCACAAGAACAAAATAAAAATACAATTTTACCCTTCTAAGTTTATTATTTTTTTAAGTACTTCTTTTTTCTCTCCAAAATCAGGATCTTCATCTCTCTCCACAATCTCTTATCTTTTCATGAAACCTTCATCTTGTCTGCAACCCATCGTCCTTTCACATTCCAAGCAAATCTTCCCATTTGTTTCTTCTACGACATCATCTTTGGACTAGACACGGTAAGAGACATGTTGATTTTCTCTGTGTGAGGACATTAATTTCAGATATGCTTACCTTTTTGTTGTTTATTACTCAGATCTGTAGATCAGCTGTTGGATCCCAACAAAAGAGTTGAAATCCAAGAAATCATAATTGTAAGTCAAACTAGCCATTACTTGATGGACCAGATTCAGATCTTGTCTACCGCATTTGGCTATCAGTAGACTTCGCTGGTCGTCCGTTGGTCGGTGGAACAATTTTGTATGTGCATGGAAGGGTGGACATGTTTTAAGCTATTGACGAACAAGAGTTGACAACCAAGCAGATCTGGTCAACTAAAAAGACTGACGGACATAAATGTGGTGGACAAAAACTGGTCGAGCGTTGAATCTGGTCCACCGAAAGCACAATAAGATCGGTCTCTTCGTCAACAAACCTACAGGGTGGAGAAAATGGTTTTATATTATTGATGGACAAATATCGTCAACCAAGTAGATATGGTCCACTAAGAGAGCGAAAGACAAAATTAGCGCGTACATAAAAGCAACTGTCCGGAGATTGAATCTGGTCCACCAAAGACACAACGACTTCAGTACATGCGTCGTTGACTTATAGAATAGAGAAGTTGGTAATAATGGACAAGTATAGTCCAACCAAGCGGATTTGGTCCATTTCAGAGGTCGAAGGACAAATTTGGGATGGACTAAATTTGACTAGGTGTTGGATTTGGTCCACTGGAAGTTTGGTACATGTGTGTTTTGTATTGTAAAAATTGGCTCATGTTTCAAAACGTCCCTCACTTATCAATTTTTTTAATTATCCTTCATTTTAATAAAAGGGTAAAAATGTATTTTCTATTTGTAGCATACAGTTAGAAAATGACATTTTCGATAAAAAAATAATAAAAATGACATTTGTGATAACTTTAGTTTTGAAAGTGGCATTTATCATGAAATTCCCTTATTGATACATATCTAACCAAATATTTAAGAAATTATAAAGAATGTGGGCCCCAATTTTTATGATGTGAGCCTCTCGACACGATCAACTTTTTCTACAAACGGATGGGTCGGTCCAACTTATTCTTTTGATTTGTTTCTATGAACCGGCAAATGTTTAACGTCGATTTATCTACCATTTCAAAATTTTCAGCACATTTTTAATGGTATTTAGTTTTTTAACAGAAAAAAAGTTTTCAGCACAATCAGCGTTATTCATTTTGAATTTGGATTTATTTTTTTATTTCACGATTTTTTTGAAGAAAATAAACAATTTATTGGATAAAACATGTAACATGAAACAAACATTTCTTATTAGAAAACATATGAAACAAACATATATATAAAAGGAAACGGACAAGCTGAAAAAGGATCGTATGGTACCGGTCTCGACCCTTATTTATTGCACAACACACAAAAACACACACACACACAATCACAAACGAACATCATCAAACAGCGGTTTAATTAAGCATGATGAGATTCAATTCCGAAAAAGAAGAGATCATCAAACCGGTCATTGGTTGGAGCTTTCCCAGCATGCATCACAAGTCCTTTCTTACCACGAATGGTTCCAAATGTGGAGGCTGTCCATCCTCTGCTACTAGGAGTCTCCTCCTCTTCACAAAACTTATCCACCCTCTCCCACTTTAACGTCTCTGTGTTCAGCGCAAAAGTCCCATCGGCCAATTGACCTGGACCAACGTGACCTTGTGGGTCCATCGCAACCTCACCTCCAAACAACAGAATGTGTTTCCCAACCGCCGCACTAGCGAATACACTCCTTACGGAAGGCTTCTCACCAAATGTTTCCACTTGAGTCCACTTGTCTTTTACAGGATCATAGTAATGAACATCATCTAATTCACATCCGTTGAATCCATACACAACCCATACCTTCCCTTGCACCACTTCGAGCCCTGCTCCTCCTCTAATGCTAAAGTTATCTCCTGGAGTCGAACACTGCACCCACTTCTTATCAGCGATGTTGTAAGCGTCTAGTGTCTTGATCCGCTCCGTGGCACTCACTCCACCGAAAACGTAAACGTTGTTCTTATCGGCTGCCATCGAGTGGAAACTACGAGGAGTGGGACCTCTTTCCACCGGAGTTACCAATTTCCACTCGTTCTTGGTCGTGTCAAATGAGTAGAAACCGTTATATCTCCGTGAAGCGTCTCGGCCTCCGAAGACATAGAGGGTTGATCCTACTGCAACCATGCGAACACCTAAACAAGAGAGGTGAGGAACGTCTCCCGTGGCTGGACAAATGGACCAAGTATGGGTCTTGAGGTCAAAGACGTAAAGGTGTTTGTCGATGGGCTGATTTGGTGTGAACTCCCCACCAAAGGCGTAAATCTTGTTACCTACTTGTGCTATGCCATGCGAGCATCTTAGGCCTGGACCTTCTCCTTTTTGCTCCACCTTAGAATTAATCAATATCTAATATTTGTTAATTATTAATTAGAATGGGATTCTGATTATTGAACTAGCCCCCATAATGGTGAGATAAAATTAATGAAAATATAAATGTAAAACAGTCATGAAAAAAACCAATTTTTTTTTGTTGGCCTAAGAGATTACTACCTTTGTCCACTTTCCACTCAATTTCGGAGTGCACGACAAAGAAACATAAGCCCCGAGGGCGTATAAGAAGTCGTTGGTCGAACGTCCGTGAAACCCAACGACTTTTCCACCGTGAAGCACAAACTTTGTCCCCGGTCTGCTTTCGATAGGCTGAGAGGTTTTGCCTTTAAATGTCTTGAATGAAAGAAATGTGATCATTTCTGTGGGCATATCATTAACTATCTGACGGTAACCTTCCACATAGACGATGTAGTCATCAACATCAATCTCAAACTGCAAAGAAAAAACAAACAATCTCAATGCGGGTCTAATCAACAAAAGACCCTCTTGACCAGTCACAACCTTAGATAAATTTAGTACCTCATCAACTCCTAGCAAAGTCTTCTTTCCATGTTCATCTCCAACAACCACTTTAGAACCATTGACATACTCAAACTTGATGAATGCTATACCAGTTTGGGCCTTCCCTACATATACTTTTCTAACATCTTGGTGAGCACCATCATCCCATACATCTCCCATCTCACCACCTTGTGCTTCTAGCTTTTTGATAGCTGGAGTCAACGGAGTTAAGTGAGCACCAAGAGAATGAAGACTGTCTCCGACAAAGTCAACGATCTTCTTGATTTCTGCTTCCACCTTGTGTGCCATCTCTTTTGATTGCAATTTAGTCTTACGAAATGTTAACCTGTAATGATGAACATAATTAACAAGATGCTATACGAACTACGATCATATGATATAGAGAGAGGAAGGGAGATGATGAGAGAGCTGACCTGAGACTGAGAGTAAAGTAATTAAATGATTGGTGATGTGATCCAGTTTGGGATTTTGCATGGGTATTTATTGCCACATGGACGAACATGCTGAAATATTTTTCGAAATATACTATTCTCTCGTGACCCGCGAGTGATTAAATGAATTACGAAACTTTTTTCACGATACAGTACACATGTTATGCCAACTCACGTATGTTTTTTTTTTTCTACTCGTCTTACTAATTAACAGATTGTATGTAACAAATTGATATACATGTACAAAGAATAGATTTGTAGTCATGTTTAAGTTTAACAACAAATTTAGGTCTAATATTAAATGCCTGAATATTTTTTTTTATAGAAATAAATAAACTTCGACAAACTCAATATTTTTGGTACAGAAAGTAACTGATTCCATTTTATTAATAAAATTCAATTTAAACGACGATTAGCTATATATTCCAAATGTCTTTTTTTGTTAAAATATATATTCCAAATGGTACTCGTTTATTTTACTTTTGTATGCAAATGCGTCATATCGACAAACTCAATATTTTTGGTACAAAAAGTAACTGATTCCACCTTCTATGTTTATTAATAAAATTCAATCAAAACTACGATTAGCTATATATTCCCAATGTCTTTTTATTGTTAAAATATATATTCCAAATATATTCCAAATGGTACCCGTTTATTTTATTTTGGTATGCAAATGCATCATATGGACAAACTCAATATTTTTGGTACAGAAAGTAACTGATTCCACCTTCTATGTTTATTAATAAAATTCTTTTTTTGAATGAATGTAAAATTATATTCATCAAAAAAACTGTGATTTACAACAAATGTAACGAAGCTGATAAAATAGAGGGTTCATATATGAGAAACTACATCATGTTCTGGTTGAGAACCAGAGCGAAAGGATATCCGCATATTGTGGTTGTCCTGAATTCAATAAGAGGAAGAGCCTATTCCTGATGGTCTTTTCAATGTGATTCCCAAGTCGAGTAGCGGGTCTAGGGTTTTCACCATGCTTGCGGTTATTTCTCTCCAACCATATTGTATGGACTGTTGCCTGAAGTGTGTATCATAAAAACAGCAAAAGGATCCGATCGAGTGTGGGGACTGAGATTAGCGCCGTGAGTTCCTCCCAGTCCGATGTTGCGTGGAATCCAAGGAAACCAGAAGATAACTTACACCAAATTTGCTGAGAGTATGGGCATTGGAAAAAGAGATGGTTTTTTGTTTCCAGTGGGTTATTGCATAATGGGCAAGATGAATCGATAGTCCAGTTCCACTTCAACATTTGGTCACCTGTTGAGAGTCTATTGAGCATGGTGAACCATGTTATAAAAGCAAATTTTTGGAGTGGCCTGGGAGAACCACACCCCCTAGACCAGGTACACTCCAGTTTCGCAGAACGCAACTGTTGCCAAGTATCACGGGTCAAAAATCTCGGCTTAAACCCTGTTTTCCCTTTCCAAAGGTGAAGATCCTCTGTGTGCGGCTTCTGTTTTGCCTTGACGAGTGTAATTTCTGCTTCAACCAGGTTCAAAGTTTCCACTCGGCGTCTTCTACTTCTATGAGTTAGCATTACTGACTCCACTATCGCGTTATTAGTTATCCCTAGGTCAATACAACCCCTATGGCCTAGCAGATCAGATAGTGACCCCAAGGAAGACCACCGATCATGCCAGAAAGAAGTTGATCTGCCATTGTGGATGTCTTTGCGGTGAAAAGTTTTGGCCAGCTCTCTTAGTTTAAGCAGCTTACGCCACATCCAGGACCCCTGCAATGGCGATGCAGTAACCTCCCAGAAGGAATTGTCGCGAATGAGATAGATATGAACCCACTGCCCCCACAATGAGTTGTGCGATAGTAATCTCCAAATGAGTTTCAAACCACATACAATGTTGGTCTCTTTTAGCGGTCTGAGACCAAGGCCACCCTCACGTGTAGGGGTGCAGATATCAATCCAAGCAACTTGTGCATGATGAGACTGAAGATCTGGACCACTCCATAAGAATGCATAACAAAGTTTTTCAATTTCCTTCATGCATTTTCCTGGTAGACGGAAAGCAAATGACCATAAATTGGTAATGCTCATAATAACTGACATAATAAGCTGCAGCCGACCCCCATATGATAAGAACTTTCCTGTCCAGGAACTGATTTGATGTCGTACTTTTTCCAATAACGGAGCATAGTCATGACGTGTCATTGCCTTTGTCATTAGTGGTAGACCGAAATAGCGGACCGGTAGAGTACCAACAACAAATGGAAAAGTTTCTTGGATTGCCGCTTGTGTGGTTTGGGAGATCCCAGCCATATATAGTGTAGATTTCTCAATACTAACCTTCAATCCTAAATATGCCGCAAACTCATCAAAAACTTGGATAACCCCTTCTACTGATCTCTTGGTTCCTTCGGCGAAGACCATGAGATCGTTTGCAAAGCATAAATGGGTGAGGAGAAGGTTATGACATCGGGGGTGATAGGCAAACCTACCCTCTGTTTCTGCTTTGTTGATCAAGTGTGAAAGCACATTCATACAGATAACCAACAAAAATGGGGAGAGTGAGCATCCCTGCCGTAGACCACGCGCACTCCCAAAAAAGCCAGCTAGTTCTCCATTAACTTGGACCGAAAATGTAGCTGTTGATATGCATAAGCTTATCCAGTGGATAAATTGGTCAGGAAAGTGTAATGCACAAAGAGTATTGAGTAGAAAGGACCACTGAACTGAGTCGAAGGCTTTGGATATGTCTATCTTCATAGCACATCGGGGAGATATGTCATTTTTGTGATAGTCTTTGACCAGTTCAGAGGCTAAGAGAACGTTTTCCATGAGTAGATGATCCTTAACAAAAGCTAATTGAGTCAGAGAGATAATCTCTGGAAGTAACCTTTGAGGCGATTAGCAAGTATCTTCGAAATCACTTTATAAATGACGTTACAGCAGGATATAGGACGATAGTCCTTCATCACTCTAGCCTCATCTGTTTTGGGAATTAGAGCAAGGATCGTGGTATTAGCACCCTTTGGCAAGAAACCCTTTTGGAAAAAGGACTGCACTGCAATTGTGAAAGCTTTACCAATAACAGGCCAAGCTGATTTATAGAATTCACTTGTGTAACCATCAAGCCCCGGACTCTTTTTTGCAAGCATCAAGAACAAAACACTGCGAACCTCGTCATTAGAGACATCCTTTACTAACATGGCAGAGTGTGAATCGCTACAGAGGAAGGGGAGTAAAGTTTCCAAGGATGCGACAGTGGTACCTTCATACTCACTCGGGATCTGTCCAAGAAAATCTGAGAAAAATGAACTGCTTCGCATTTGATTGCAGCTTGAGTGGTTGCAATTGATCCATCAGTACAATGAACCTCCCTAATAGAATTATTCGTCTCACGGAGTTTACCAGCATTGTGGAAGACACGATTATTCTGGTCTCCAACTTGAAGCCAGTGTAATTTTGATAGCTGCTTTAACAGAATTTCTTCAAGTTCAGCTACAAACTGCCGGCGCTCAAAAGCCTCAGCCTCCTCTTGCACTGCATCCACAGTCGGATGTGCTAAAGTCTCTGCTTGCTTAGAGCATAACTCTAGGTGAGCATCACGAGATCTCTTAACAAGGTCGCCCAAGCAATCTCTGGTCAGGACCCGTACTCCCTGCTTCAGGCTCTTAAGTTTCTTCAGAAACCGAAACATAGCAGAGGTGGAGTGAAAGAGAGGTTCTGTATCATCCCAGTGTGATTGCACAAGAGGTAGGAAATCCGGAAGACTAGCAACAGAGTTGACAAATTTAAATGGCTTCTTTAGAGCCGGTGTGCCGACATCCAACTGCAGACGACTGCGAAGATGATCAGAGCATCCTCCTGACTCATAAACGCAGTACGTACATGGGAAATGGTGAAGCCAAACATCATTAATGAGAACTCGATCCAGTTTTTTGCATATGAGACCATATTCTCGCTTGTTATACTAAGTAAACAATGGACCATGAGACCCTATATCCGTTAAGTTGTAATGATTGAAAACATCTTGAAACTCTCGCATTCCCGGAGGAATAACAGGGGAAACAGAATAATCAGAATGCTCCTTTCCATCCAGTGTCTCATTAAAATCACCCGTTAGGAGCCATGGCTTATTCCGAAAGCTCTGCGAGTCCTTATGGCTCAGCATATCTTCCCATAAGCTCTTTCGCTCCTCAGCTGTATTCCTTGCATATATAAAAGAACAAAAGAACTCCTCTGTTTCAGTTGTCAGTAAAACAGAGCATGTAATGAGTTAGTCACTCTAAAATACCGGAGTCAACCTGATAGTAGACCTCCAGATCACCCAGATGCGACCAAGACGATGGTATTCATAATTAGCCAAGAAAGACCAGTTCAGAAAAACTGAAGATGCTATATTATCTGCCTTCTTTTCCTTGACTCGCGTCTCCAATAAGCAGCCAAAAAGCATTTCAGGATTTCGTGTCCAGTCCCGAACCACGGAATGTTTAATAGTCTTGTTGAATCCACGAACATTCCATGAGAAACTCATCATTTAAACGTTACCTCAAGGAAACTTCTTCAAGGCAACAGAGGTTGTGACTTCCTTAGTTGCTAGGGTTGCAGTTTCCATGGTGTCCTTTTGTTTCCGTTGTGATATACGTGCTGAGGGGAGTCGACCTCCCCTCCTTGCATCATGATTCGCAGATTGATCAGTAGAATGAACTGGATCCACCGGTTTGAGGTCTGTATTAGTAGCTGAATCTAGAGGAGCCTTCTCCTCAGTATCCTCCACCTCATCAAACTCATTTGATATCCCATCCTCCTTGTCAAGACTTAAGACTGCAAATTTGGATGCCGATACTAAAGTCTCAGTTTCTACACCGAGAGCTTATTTGGGCTACGACTAGTTTTGGATGGCGATACAGTAGACCACTTCCCCTTGTCCTCCTGGTGGTTGTCCTCTACCGAAAGCCCCTCATCTGATTGTTGTTCCAGTGATAGATTTTTTCCAATAGCAGGGTCTAACTGAGAGTCCACAGGAACTGCAGACCCGGAGGGAACCGCGATCACATATGTTTGAAGTTTCTCCTGTGCAGACTGTTCAGGTATTACCCCTGCCATAGATGTCTTACAACGAGCTGCCAGATGTTCCCATTTCTCACAAATAGTGCATCTTGGTGGCAGCCTCGGGTAGTGAAAATCGACGCAAAAATCAGAACCATGTTTTGAAAAGTTGATACTTTTAGGTAGCTCCTTCGAGAGATCAACAAGGACAAAAACCTTTGCAACATCGAAATTTGAACAAGCTAATGTGTCAGGATGCAACCGCACTGGTGCACCCACCGCACTAGTAATGAAACTAAGACCCTCCTAGGAATACATATGCATCAGAACCTTCTTTAAAAAAACCCAGAGTGGAATGGATTTCTCCTCCGGTAGAGTTTTTTCCGTGTCCGGAGACCATTTCGAGACCACCAACGGCACCTCTGCAATGTTCCACATACCTCGCTTTAGAATTCGAGATCGGAGCAGTGGATCAAAAACCCTAAAGCGCATAGTCGTGGCGTTTACTGCATAAACATCAATCCCCTGATACTCTGGACCTTGCTTCCAGATTTTATTGAGGATTACATAGACCTTACCGATATGAGGAGCTGTATCTAAAAATTTGCCAACAAGGAAATCCTTCCAAAGCGGCGTGACATTGTTAAACACTTCATCCGGAATCTCTACCGAAGTTTTCCCCTCCGACGAGGTAAGGTTAATCTCGAACTTCTGCAAAACACACTTATTCTTAACCATCAAAACTCACGACTCCTTCACTGGAGGACTAGACGTCCCCAACAAACCCTCTGACCTCTCCGTCATCCTCTTCCGAGCAGCCTAACGGCGCCGACAGGCAGACTTAACGAACACGTAACAACCAAACCCCAATTACTTATTTTTCGCCTACTTAGCAAAATGCACCGTTCTGCATAAAGAAATTTTATTAATAAAATTCAATTTAAACTACAATTAACTATATATTCCAATTTTTTTTTTTTAATATATATTCTAAATGGTACTCGTTTATTTTACTTTTGTATGCAAAGGAGGAAATGCGTCATATTCCCAATCCATATGTTAAATTATTTATAGCTTACCGACTAAAATAATGAACCGCGTGGGTACTTATATATATTTTTTTAATTTTATGCGTACCTCACGTTTTAAGCAACCCGTTTAGTAGCTGCAGTACGGCATCATCTTTGGAACAATAACTACGCAACGTAACCCTTAGTTTATTAGTTGTAGTTTACTTGATTAAGTAAAATAAAATATTCTTTCTTTTGCTAATAGATTAATGTTCTGGAACTTTTTGTTCACAAAAATTGATATTGCAGATTTTAAAACTGCAATTATTCTTCCGCTTTATGCTTTTCTTCACATCAGGTGTTAAACCATTATTTAAAATTTTTTATGTGTCTGAGTAAAATATAACAATAAAAAAAAAATTCTTCTCTTTAGAATTATAAAATCTTTTGAATGATTTTGTTTCAAAATATAAGATGTTTTCTTATCCCCATAAAACAAATAAGAATAAAATAATATTCTCTCCGTTTCAAAATATAAAACGGCATAAAACAACTAATAAAAAAATATGAAATTAATTTAAAAGTTGTAGAAAGTAGAAAGTTGAAAACATCTTATATTATGAAACAAACCAAAACCTCTAAAACATCTTATATTTTGAAACAGATGGAGTATATCTAATTGCTTTATTTGAGTGATTTTAATTTTTTTAATTAAAGAAATAAAATATTTAACTAAACTACAAATTTTTTTAATTATACTACAACAAATAACAGTAAATCTGCCACTTTTCGATCACCAATCTGCCACTGTTCGATCACCAATCTGCCACTGTTCGATCACCAATCTGCCACTGCTAGACTTATTGACGTAGACTCGATTTACTCCAAATAAGGCCTAATTTCAAGTTTCGTTAAATTTTTGACAAAAAGTTACAGTATGAGTCAGTTAGGTGGTTGTCTAGTAGAGTAATTAGGACACTGTAAAGGAGATAGATATGAGACATTTGACAGTTGACACACTCTGAATAAAATAAAGTCTCATTCTAAAATTAAATGATTAAAAGACTTTTCAAAGTATAAAAAATCAAACTAATCGTGTTTAGATAGAAACAAATCAAATTTGGACCACAAGATCTGTGTATACAGTAAGTTTTTTTTTTTTACATCAATGCAGTAAATAAATTTTCTTCTTTTTAACAGCTAACTGATCTTTATACTGAAAAGACAAGGTCTTCATCATGGACGAAGAGTTTAATACAAAAAGGAATTTAAAAATGAGAAACAAACAAATCATTTTCACTAATGGTTCTTTGACTAAACAGTCTGAAACTCTGTTTGTCTCCCTAAGAATCCAATGGAAAATAATTGAGTCAAATTTTCCATTCTAAAAGTTGATTTCCCTGATCCAATTGTGATAATGGAAATGCACTCTTTACCCACTGAGAAGCTGGGGAATAGTTTGATTGTCATGTTCAAATATAACATATTTGTAAACCTTAATCCAAGTGATTTGCATCACGAGAAGTAATACTTGCAGTTCCGCCTCTAAAGGTGAGTCACACACCTTTGGCCTTTAGCTTGAGCCGCTTCTTTATGGAATCCCTGAGAGTCTCGAATAACTCAAGCTCTTTGGGATTAAATTCCTTATTGAATTCTACAATCATAGTTGCTTTTCACATGACCTTCAAGAGGTCGCTGCAAGGTGTTCCAACACCGAAGTTGTATCATAAAGAGCATTTTTGTTGATTAATGTTCATTCTTGTGCTTCCTCAACTGCTTTCCGTAGATCATGTTGCCACACACTACTCATTTTTTGATACACTAAAAGATTTCGACTCTACCATATATTCGCCATAAGATCTAAACTGGTAATTGTTTTGTTGAAGTCATGAGACTTCTATTATTGGAACACTCCAAAAGCACCCTGAAATTAGTATCAAATGAACTCAACATAGACATTTGGTTACTAGAAATAGTTTGAGACCCTCGCCATATCCTTGCACATAAGGACAATTGAAACACAGATGGTCCATTGATTCTTCAGCTGAACAACAACGTCTACATTGAGGATGATCTATAATAATACATCTATGATTAAGTGTTGTACGAGGAGGCATAGCATTTGAGAAGATTCTCTAAAGAAAATGTCGAAGTTTTGGTGTTATACTCAACTTTCAGATAGCCGCTTCGAACTCAAATTGATTAGGAGGAAGGTGAATGTCCTTAATATTATCTCTCTTGCCAACCCAGTATCGGGATATAACTGTATGCATACCAGAATATGTATAATGCCATCCTAAGAAATCTAGATAAGGAGTTGGACTCAAGGGAGGATTCAGAATATAAGAAATATCTTTTTCAGTCACATCCATACGAACGAACGTATTCTCCATCCCAAATTCTACTCCTATCATCTATTAGACCTTTCATGTGAGTAATATTCATCGGATTTCTTTCAATGAACCGACGCGGTTTAGTTGGCAACCATAATTCAAAAATTAATTATTTTTTTTTTTGACAATAAAAAAATCAGCTCAAAAGAGCCAATTAGGGATTAAATTGTTACAAACAAAACATGCTGCGGAGACAGACGCGCTTGGCGTGTCAAAGAATCTGCACTTACATTCGCATTACGGGGAACGAGAGATAGAGAAAAGGAAGAAAACTCCGCTTGATCTATCTTGATGTCGTCGAGGTAGGGGGTGAAAACCGGCCAGTCGTGAGGAGAAGTCACCATCTTCACCAAGTCAGAAGAGTCCGTGTAGAAAGCCACGTCCCGGTAGTCATGTCCGATCATGCACCGCATAGCCCAAATGAAAGCTTCTACTTCAGCATGTAGAGGAGACAAACTTCGTCGGAAATTGGTTGCTCCCATGTTTGACCTCGAATCTTGAGAGGAAGAACAAACCCAACCTCCACCTACAAGAGCGTCACTCGCTTTCCAAGAGCCATCAACGAAACACCGATAACCCGTAAAAAGGTTGGGGAGGGAGCTTGTGGACCCCCTTTGTCTAGAATTAGGGACAAGGGAAGGATTGGGACGATCTTCATCCTCAACCCCCACTTGGGCCTGCAGCCAGGCATTCGCCTCTCCCTCCGCCAACCGGACTACGTCCAGGGGATTATCCATTACATCCTCAAAAACGCGAGCATTTCGCGCTTTCCAAATATACCATATGAGCCACGGAAAAACTGTTATCTAAGAACCCGAATTAGTAGAGCCTAAGAAATGATCCACATTAGCGTACACAAACTCCGTCGTGAAAGAGTCAGGACCTACGGGAACCTGAGCTAAAGCCCAAACCTGCCGGGCTGGTGGACAGCAGAAAGTAGCATGATTTATTGTTTCCTCCTCTGCCCCACACCGTACACACCCTGAATCACACGCAATTCTGCGTCGCCGCAGATTTGCCGAAACCAAAATACACCCTGTCAAGACCTACCACATAAAATGTTTAATTTTCGGTGGACAGTGAGCACCCCAGACACTGGCCAAGAGAGGAGTAATCTCTGGACCTGACCGAGATACCGTACTAAGACGTGATGCAGCAAAACGCTCCGTGTCATACCCGGATTTAACTGTATACTTTCCAGATTTTGTAAAATGCCAACCCATGGAATCTTGTGGCCGACAACTTCCCAAAGGTATAGCCCCTATCAGATCAACATCTTCCGGGGCAAAATGCTCCTTGAGCATATCCATACGCCAAGTATTCGTGTGACAATCAATTCAATGAGAAATTTAAAGAGAAGAATCCTTAAGAGGACCCTTACTAAACGCTGGTCTTGGGGATTGAGCTGGTACCCATGGATCCGTCCATATTGAAATGGTCTCTCCCGAACCAACCCATATAAGAAGCCCTTTATTAACCAAAGATCTAGCAGAAATAATGCTCCTCCACCCATAAGATGGAGAATAAGACCGTATCGGTTACATAGGATTAGAATTCCGATAGTACCTGCCCTTGAAAACCCGAGCAAAAAGTGTGTTCGGAGCCTCAATCAGCCGCCACAGTTGCTTTGCCAGCAATGCTGAATTAGAATCATCAACATGCCTAAAACCCAAACCCCCCAAATGCTTACTACAACAGAGCTTATCCCAAGCTAACCAGTGCATCCCTCAAGCCTGTCCTGTAGTACTCCACCAAAAATTCGCCACTGTACTCGTGAGTTTTGACGTTATTGTTTTCGGTAACCGGAAGCACGACATTACAAAAGTTGGAACCGCTGTGGCTACCAACTTGATCATCCCCTCTTTTCCCCCTTTGGAGAGGAGTTTTGCCGACCAACCCGTCGTTCGACTCTGAAGTCTGTCCCAAACAAAAAAAAAACCTTTATCTTGGACCCTCCCAAACTCTCCGGTAACCCTAGATATGATCCCATGCCTCCCAAATTTGATATCCCCAACACCCCATGCACCTCCGTCCGCACAGCCTCATCCACCTTATGACCAAATTGGATTGAAGACTTGGCAAAATTATTTGCTAACCCGAAACAGCCTCATAGTTTTAAGAGATCCAAAATAACACCACATTGAGCCTTATCTACTTTGCAGAAAAAGGCTATCATCCGCAAACAACAAGTGCGTAATTGGCGGACACTTGTTCACCACTTTGATCCCTGTAATCTGTTTATCCCGTTCTGCCCTTCGAATATTTGCAACTAAAACCTCCGTACACAAAATAAACAAATAAGGAGATAGGGGATCTCCCTGCCTTAAACCTCTCTCTGGGACAATCCTACCAGTGGGTTGGCCATTGAAAAGGACCTTATATTCAACAGAAGTAACACAAAACATAATTCTGGAAATCCACATCTCCCCAAAGCCCATTTTCCGCAACGAAACCGCAATAAAACCCCATTCCACCATATCATACGCCTTGCTCATATATGTTTTGATCGTCATAAACTTCCCTTTTCACGATGGATTTGTTCTTAATCCATGAAACATCTCCTGGGCGATGAGGAATTTATCCAGGATCAGACGGCCTAGAACAAAAGCGGTTTGCGTTTCCGAGATAAGATCGGGTAATATTGGTTTTAACCGCTGGCACAAGATTTTTGAAATAATCTTATACCCCACATTACACAAGCTAATAGGACGCATCTCCGCCATCCGGGTTGGCTTGGCTACCATCGGGATTAAGCAGATATGCGTCCTATTCAAACTTTTATCAAAAACACCCTCTTTAAAAAAACGGTCTACCATGGCCACAAGATCCTCCTTGACGACTCTCCACGCCTTCTGGAAAAACAAAGCTGTCATTCCATCCGGCCCAGGTGCCTTATCCGGGGACATCATAAATAAGGCCTTACGGGACCTTCGCCTCCGTTACCGGAGCCATTAATCTCTCATTTATCTCATCCGTAATTACCGTTCGCACCTCACTTAAAGCATCCTCAAAATTAGACGGGTTAATAGAACTAAACAAATCCTCAAAATACGATACCGCAACATTACAAATATCCTCATCCTTTGTAGACCAAACATTATTCCTGTCATATAGGCCAGTGATCTGATTACGAGCCCGTCACTGCTTTGTTTGAGCTTGAAAGTACTTTGTATTTTTATCCCCCACCCGCATCCACCGATTACGGCTTTTCTGATACCAATAAATCTCCTCATCTCTATAAGCATCCCGCAGACGTGTGGTTAAAGCAGTAATGACACCTGATGCAACTGCATCATCCGCTTGAGCCACAACCAACTGGCGCTTAAGATCCTCAATAGTATCGCGTCCAAAAGGAACTTGCTCTTTACGCCACCGAGAGATAGCTCGTAAAGCACCATTCTGAACTTGATTACGAATAAAGTAATAATCCAATGCAATGAGTTTCATGTGTGAGTGAAAGACAGGGTTTGCGCAAAGGTAAGTCGCCCCAACATTATCACAGTAGATGGTAGGAACGTGAGGTAGTGAAACACCAAGCTCCCGTAACAAAGAACAAACCCACATAAATTCAGAGGACGTGTTAGCAACTGACCTATATTCCGCTTCGGTCGAGGAACGAGCGACACCGCGCTGTTTCTTGGACGTCCATGACACCAGATTGTAACCAAGATAAACTATATATGCGTTTGTGGAGACAAAGTCATCAGTATCTCCCGCCCAATCTGCATCCGAGTAAGTATGAAGCTGAAAAGGATTAGAATTCCGATAGTACCTGCCCTTGAAAACCCGAGCAAATAGTGTGTTTGGAGCCTCAATCAGCCGCCAAAGTTGCTTTGCCAGCAATGCTGAATTAAAATCATCAACATGCCTAAAACCCAAACCCCCCAAATGCTTACTACAACAGAGCTTATCCCAAGCTAACCAGTGCATCCCTCCAGCCTATCCTGTAGTACTCCACCAAAAATTCGCCACTGCACTCGTGAGTTTTGACGTTATTGTTTTCGGTAACCGGAAGCACGACATTACAAAAGTTGGAACCGCTGTGGCTACCAACTTGATCATCACCTCTTTTCCCCCTTTGGAGAGGAGTTTTGCCGACCAACCCGTCGTTCGACTCTGAAGTCTGTCCCGAACAAAAGAAAAAACCTTTGTCTTGGACCCTCCCAAACTCTCCGGTAACCCTAGATATGATCCCATGCCTCCCAAATTTGATATCCCCAACACCCCATGCACCTCCGTCCGCACAGCCTCATCCACCTTATGACCAAATTGGATTGAAGACTTGGCAAAATTATTTGCTAACCCGAAACAGCCTCATACTGTTTTAAGAGATCCAAAATAACACCACATTGAGCCTTATCTACTTTGCAGAAAAAGGCTATCATCCGCAAACAACAAGTGCGTAATTGGCGGACACTTGTTCACCACTTTGATCCCTGTAATCTGTTTATCCCGTTCTGCCCTCCGAATATTTGCAACTAAAACCTCCGTACACAAAATAAACAAATAAGGAGATAGGGGATCTCCCTGCCTTAAACCTCTCTCTGGGACAATCCTACCAGTGGGTTGGCCATTGAAAAGGACCTTATATTCAACAGAAAAAATACAAAACATAATTCTGGAAATCCACGTCTCCCCAAAGCCCATTTTCCGCAACGAAGCCGCAATAAAACCCCATTCCACCCTATCATACGCCTTGCTCATATATGTTTTGATCGCCATAAACTTCCCTTTTCACGATGGATTTGTTCTTAATCCATGAAACATCTCCTGGGCGATGAGGATTTTATCCAAGATCAGACGGCCTGGAACAAAAGCGGTTTGCGTTTCCGAGATAAGATCGGGTAATATTGGTTTTAACCGCTGGCACAAGATTTTTGAAATAATCTTATACCCCACATTACACAAGCTTCAGTGGAGTGGAGTTCTCGTTAAAGACGACCGCGGAGAACAACGACCAATCTTCTATATAAGCAAGTCCCTTGATAACGGTGAAACTCGTTACCCGACAGTTGCGAAGGTCGCCCTGGCAGTCGTCACCTCGACAAGAAAACTCCCACCATATTTTCAGTCGCATACAATCGCCGTCCTATCTAATCAACCCTTGTGATCAATATTGCACAGTCCGAACCAATCCGGAAGATTTACGAAATGGGCGATCGAGCTCAGCGAATATGATATCTAATTTCGTACCCTCCAAGCTGCTAAGTCCCAAGTGTTGGCCGATTTCTTAATTGAAATACCATTAGAGGGAACTGAGCCAACACCTACCGACCCAACAGACGTACAATGGACCCAGCATGTTGATGGCGCGTCCTCTCACCTAGGTTCCGGTGTGGGAATTCGATTCACATCTCCAACTAGGGAAATTTTGGAACAATCCTTCCATCTCCGGTTCTAGGCAACCAATAATGTTGCCGAGTACGAGGCACTCAACGTCGGTCTCAAGCTCGCCAGCAGAATCCAAATCAAGCGAATTCGAGCTTTCTACGACTCTCAAGTCGTCGCCAACCAGTTTAGCGGCGAATACGAGACTAAAAGCAAGCCAATGGCTGCTTATCTCGACGTCGTTAGGATCATGTCCAAACGTTTTGATGAATTCGAACACATCAAGGTTCCCAGAGGAGACAACGCTCCAGCCGACGCTCTAGCAGCACTCACTTCGACATCGGATCCCGACCTTCGACGGATAATCCAAGTGGAAAGCATCGATACACCTAGCATCAAAGAAGCTCAAGCAGAAACTTGCCTCGCCCTTCACCAGCCAAACGAAATCAGGACCACCTGGAAAACCGCGACCCCATTACGGCACATACCCAAAACAAGAAGCGAAGAGCGAAAAGAGAGAGAAAATAAATTCAGACGACCAAGCACCCCGCATGAAGACCAACTCTTCAAATCCCCAGATCGGCATTGGAGGGTTCATCGAAATGCAGCCCGCCGATAGTTGTCTCCCAAAAGCGGCATGATTCCTTCAATTCTTTTAGCCTTTCCATCGGGACGACTGCACCCCTGGAGACCATCTTCTCGAGATAAGAGCAGGTCTCCTCGACACGGCTGCTCTCGTCGAAGTAGTGATCGGTGCTCTCTAGCTTATTGATGTACCGCTGCAATACGTCAACCCGAGTTCGGCAAGCATCGAGCTCCATGTGATCTTCAAACGGCCTCCTGCCAATAGGTTCAAGGTCGTCCTCTTCGAGATTGGGAACCTCCGCTTCAGCCAATAACGCTTCACAGCGAGAACGCTCCTCAAGCAATCGGTCCCACCTCTATTTCAGGATGAACCGCCCGTCATCGATCATAAGCTCGAGATGCTCCATAGTCCCGTCCACACGACAAAACTGGAAATAACGCTCGAACATACGACGCGTAGCTATGATATAATTCCTCAGCCTCTGAATTCGAGCATGGTAGTACTCGACCTACGAACTGATCACAATGTCGGATCTCACGGTGAGTCGTTCTTGCGTCCTCCTCAACCACGCCGACCTCGTTGTTACAGGAATCAGAGCAACCTCACCTATTCTACAAACGAGCTATCTCTCAAGAGCAAACGAAAGAAAATAAATGAAGTACGCAGAGCTTTGAGGATTCATTTGTAGATTGGAAGGTGCGATTTCTCGAGGGGAAAACCAGTCAAGTAAACTTTGGAAATCACACCCATTAAATGATCAGCACATTTAATGGATGAGATTAAGAGCATTGAATAAAGCTAAAGAAAAAGATGTTTTTCCTCGTCGTCCATTTAAAGCATTAAAATGAGAAAGTCCCGTAAGTTCAAAGGGAGCCGATCCCCAAAACGCGGCGACAAAAACAAAAGAAACAACAATGGGAGCCGACCCATTAACTCGGCAGTCCGAAGTTAACAATAAAATGATAGTGGGAGCCGACCCCAGAATGACGAGAATCTCATCAAACCAAACCAGAAACCGTAGAATCGCGCTCACGCTCCTGAACGTCAACCCGTTCACCCCGCTCTTCTGTCTGGACGACGACCTGTTCACCCTGCCCCTCTGCCTGGGCGTCATCCTTTTGCATCTCGGTCGTCTCCTCCTGTGCTTCGCTCGTCTCCTCCTCCTCGTCACTGGATGTCCCGGCTTCAAACTCATGACGAACGTCCGCGTAGCCCGGCGATCCAACCCATTCCACCTCCGGAAGGGGAATAGCAAAGCACGAGGACATGTCAAAGTCAACATCAAAGATGTCGGGAATTAAGATCTGTTCAACTTCCTCCTTAAGCTGGGAATGAAAATCTATTCAACTTCGGTCATGATCTTGTGGTCCAGCAGAAAGACTTGACCATCCGCGACGTGTGTCTCCAGCGTACGATTATTCCCGACGGCCTAGTTATACTCCAAGAATTTCGGAAGAGACGCTTCAAATGCTTCAGCATAGTTTTTATGCTTAGTCATGAGCCTTTGAGCACGAATGGCAAGATGGCGGTAGACGCTAAGTTTGATGTAAAGACCATATTCATCTCGACTTCCCCGCAGCCTCGCCGTCTAAGACTCCAGCGCAACCTTCAGCTCATCATGTGACGACTCAGCATTCCCCAGCTTCACACGAAGTTCGTCCCTCTCGGCTACTAACCCACCCCGACTACGCTCAAGTTTTGCAACTTGATCACTCAACCTCTTATTTGAATGGAGAGCCTCCTCCAGTTGACTTTTGTGCCGCTTCACTCTCTCAGCAGAAGGATCAAGACACTTGGCGGCAACAGTTTCTAACTCGCGGCTGTCGCATTCATAGCGGGAAACCGCCCGATTGATCATCGCAAAAAGCTACGAAGTAGAGAAAAACTCGGTCAAAATATTGAAGAAAAACAACTAAAACAGTAGTATCCAGAAGGTAGCAAACCTCAAATACGTCATCGCAACATCGATGACCGAGTCCTTCTCATTCATCCGATCGACCGAAATACGATTTCCTGTGCCGAAATGAATTTTGCGGAATAGCTCAGCACAGGAAAGCGAGTCATTTAGGAAAGCACGGGTCGCCGTAGAATAACGGAAATCCCATTCGTAACTCCCGTTTCTTGGCCTCTTGGCTGCTTCAGGAACGGACGAGTCTGTCCTGTTTTTCCTCTTCTGAGGAGTGTTTACTCCAGCCCGTTCAACAGCAATTGGACGACCAGAAGCTTCATTTCCTCTCCATAGGGAAAGTGTCTCAGCTGGACTGACACGACGATCAGAAGCGAAGGAGGGATGACGGCTTGTTTGCCTGCGCGCGCCTCGGCTAGACATGCCTCATGCGACGAGACAGCCTTCTTTGACACCAAGGGTTCAGGCAATGAACTCCCCGAACGGTCGCGCGGATGTGATGGATCGGAGAGTGGCGCGGGCGGCGTTTTGGTGGATCGTCGGAAGCGAGCAGAAACATCATGAACATCCAAGTTTAGACGCCCCATCCCTGCAGATCGAGGAAATATTAAACAAAAAAAAAAAAAAAAA
>NC_025703.1:8012071-8014955 GCF_000633955.1 Camelina sativa | reverse complement strand
AAAAAAAAAAGAGCTCGGCCGCCCATGACTCGCTCAATTACTTACTCGACGACTTGAAAGACTTTTCTTTCGACGATGAAGTATTCTTCACTGATGCCTTTCTCGTCGCTTCACTCGACCCCGGCCAAACGTAGGGACCAACCGATTTAATCTTCTCTACCTCAGCACGGAAAGCAGCAGGGAAAGGAAGCAAACACCTTGGCACTGAAACTGCGGGACAAAAAAAAGGGAGGTTAATCACGATACCAGAAAGTAAGGGAATTAAAGGCTACAGAGCAGGTCGTCTACCGGGTGAAAGATTCCACCCAGAAAATAAGGGAATGGAAGGATCTTCGACAACCCCCAGAACTACTTTCAAGAAGAAATAAGATCTAGCCCAGTTGTAAGTCTTCCCCTTCGTCCCCTCGACGAGTATAGGTCTCCTCGAAGCAACGTAATAAACGCCCGGCGATTTGTGTCGGTTTGTGGGTATAAACCGGGTAAGCTCCTCGAAGTGTTCAACCGTGAGGTCGATCCCTACTTCCTAGACCAAGATAGAAATACCGACTGCATTCCGGAAAGTTGCCATCGTAAACTGAGATATCCCATCTTACGACTCACCAAATACGACATCAGGAAGGAGGGAAGGGGAAATGTAATCGAGCACTCGAAGAAAATTTTCTCCAAAAGACAGATGTAACCGTCCGGAGCATCCCAGGGATGCTGATCTTCGGTCGGGATAATGATAAGAGGAAGAGGGGACAATCTGCCGAGCCTGATCGCCCTCTCGGCCGACTCAATCTTAACACTAGATCGGGGAACATGTGAGAGGACGTGTCTCCTTGCCCCAAAAACATGGGGTACAACCGGTAGCGACTCACGAGCAACGATACGATCTTTGGGAATACCAAAGTCGTCCAAATCCTAGTCGATCAGAGAGGGGACCGCACCAGGAAGACAAGACTAGCTAGTAGTCGCCGCATGAGAAAAAGCTCGGCGTTGAAGCTCTGCGAGTATCTCCCTGTCGGAAGACGTATCAAAACTTGAACTCATCGCTGTCGACCTCTGTCCACCATGGTTCGACCTGCTCGAGTCGTTGGAATCCGAGGAGGTCGCTTGTCGGAGATGATCCGCCGCAGAAGAGTTGGAGAAAGCAGATCCGGGGAAAGTCATCGAAAACGAGCGGAGAAAGATGAACGAGTTCTTAAAAGAGAGAAGGAGAAGAAGTGTACCTGGTAACTTGAGAGCGGAAGATGACTCGTAGATGAGATAAGGAAAATGGGAAGGAGAGGAAGTATTTATACGAAGGGTTGGAGGATTCCCGAAGCATCATCATTACAGCACGCGTTTGGCGACGGTACAACTTCTGGATTCCACGCGCACCAAGAACGAACACGGCGATTCGACCCCTAGCATCGAAAACCGGGGAATCCCACGCGCGACTTTTCGCTTCCTCAAATTTTGTCCAGGATCATACCTGGACAACTGAAGCTCGAAGTTCAAAACTCGATGGACGAGTCGAGTTCTATCGCCGAGCCGCTAAGGGAATGACGAGTCTTTCTAGCAAAGCTCTCCGCAAAAGCTACGAACTGAAGATGGGAGGGGAATAATGTTAGAGGTAGATCTTCACCCAAACACAAGGCCCGACCTAGAAAAGGCCCAAATAAACTTCAAAGGAAAGAGGGGTATTTTGGTCTTTTTAGAGAACGAACCGACACAGTTCCCCATTTATACGGGCGTACGGCGTCCGAGGAAGGGGGTTGCACGAAAAAGGAAAGAATACGGATAAGAAGTAACCTCTCTCGTTTAAAGTCTAGAATCGACGAGCTCGCAGCTCGTCCTTCGTCTAACATTTTGTTATTTCAGTCCGTCTAATTCATTTGTAGTCTGTCCTTTTGTGCCTCGGCACCGATTTATAAAGAGAGTTCGATCTCCTTTTTATCGAACTAAACATTCTCATTGTGACCGATCTGAACATGAATATTATCGTTCACGAAAGTAACATTGTTCTCTTATATATTCTTCCTCTCGAGTGTTTTCAAATTTTCCTTTTCTTTTTCTGTTGAACTAGGTTATAAGATTAATTTGAGGCATTTGGCTAATTTATCTATTGAGAAATAATATAATTAGTTGAAATTTTGATTTTCGAAGATTCCTTATCATGACGGAAAAAATTATGTTTTACAATTAATATTTTGTTTGCTAGTTTAGTTTTTTTATATGTTTAATTATTTGACTATGATTGTGTATTGTCCACATTAAGAGAAAAATAAATTCGAGCTTTTCATTTTTGTTCCCTGAACGGTGGCCTCGACTCTGTTTAAGTATGAATCCTACTTTTCTTCAAATCAGTATAATCGCCCCTTGCATCGTGGCCCAGTGATAGTGTTGCGGCTATTCCCTCAATTCTAAAGAAGGCCCTACTTTAAGGCTAGGTTATGTGGCAAGTTTATGTTTAAAGTACTAGCTACATCTAGAAAAAGGAGCCTACCTTGTATCGTAGCACTAATGGTATCGTGGTCCTCGTGGATGCACTATCGATGGAACCATAACATGGAGTGAACGAATTGTTTTTCCAACTGATATTATATTTATGTTTAGGAAAAATGATTGTTCAGCTAGTTTAAGTATACGTCAAATATATAGTCACACATATAAATAATATAAATATTTTGTTAGTTACATGAATTATTATCATCACATAGAATATCCATAAACAAACATACATTATGTATACAACACCATAAACATTCAAGATCGACTAGAATCCGGCGTTGACCAATATTAACAAACGTTGATCAATATTAACGGGTGTTAACTGGTATTGACCAGAAAAAAATATATTCAAAACATAATTTTTTACTTTTTTTCTTAAAAGAGAATAATTTTTTTTTTTTTTTTTTTT
>NC_025703.1:7977262-8010831 GCF_000633955.1 Camelina sativa | reverse complement strand
AAAAAAAAAAAAAAAAAAGAATAATATTTTTCTCTATATTTGATAAATAGTTTAATCATCCACAATTAGTACTTTACCAAGTTTTCCTTTGACTTGAAATTTGAAATTTGCGACTTCGAGATATTAGAGTTCTTTATCTTCCCTTCAATCCGAGCCCATCTTTTCTTGCAAAGAATATTACATATATTTAGGTGAAAAGATATAGATAGAGATGATGGAACTAAGATAAATCTCTTTCGAATGCAACTGTTTTTTCTTTGAATCGATGAATCATAATTATAGAAGAAATAAACGATGAGACAACAAAGAGCAAAAAAGCATGTGAAGATTAATTACAGTTCATCATTGTGAGTTTTATTTTATTATATAGAAGAATCTGAAACGGTTAATTTTGGTATAATAGTTTTCTAGTTACGATTTCTACTTTTACACAATTTTGTGCACATTTTTTTTTGTTTTCTTGAATATTAAAAAGAAAATAAAATCTGATGTGGCTTAATTTGATTGGACATGTGATTTGTGCTTTATAGGATAAAGGATGTGATTTGAAATATATTCAAAGCATTGCCAACTATTTCTTTTGATTTTACAAAACCAACCTTTAATTTTACAAAATCAACTTTTGTTTTTTAATTATCTTCTAGATATATGTTTTTTATGTAAATAAATAGAATTTTCATTATTTTCTTACTTTCTTTTTCTTATTAAAAACAAAGAAATATTTGACAATGTCTTGGATATATTTCAAATGACATAATCTTATAAATAAGTAAAAATAGAAAAAAAAATATTTAAAACCCCCACCTTTGAAGATACAAAATAAAAAAAAATATTTTTAAAAAGAAAAGGTATATATTTGTTATTGTTTTATGAAAAAATCTACTACACATAAAATTTTGGTGGTATAGTTTTATAATATTATTTTTGGTATATTTTCTGTATTAACAAAATTAGTTACTAGATATACCACAAATTTTGTTTGTCATATAATTTTTAATTTTTTTTGGTATATAATTTTCTAGTATTTTTTTGTTGTATAAGTTTTTGTTGTTATATTTTGTTTTTGTAAATTATACAAATAATTTATATTTTTTTATTTATTTATCAAAAATACATAAAAACAAAAATATTATTATTTAAAAAAAAAGAAAAAAAATTTGAATATTTTTTCTGGTCAATGCCGATCAACGTCAGGATATTTATATCGTTTGTACATGTGACTATATGTTAGCGTATACTTGAATTAGCTGAACATGGAAACAAATCTTAGATAAGTCCCGGTTCCCACCATGATCGCCTTCTTAATTCATTTTTTCTTTTCTTTAAGTGTTACACAATTAGTTTTCTTTTTCCTATGCTCTTTTATTTTTAATAGAAAGTTTCATGTTGACATATGTTTAATATTAAAATATATATATCCAGTGAGGAAATATTAGGTACGTTTTTCAAAATATAAAACGTATGTACATTTTTTCATATAGAGACAAGAATAATGCCTGGATGATCACACAAGACTTATTCCTTTTTGGATCGTATGGCGTTTATGGAAAAGTCGTAATGACCTCATTTCATGAAGAAATCCCATCCCATGATAGACATACTACAATGGGCTCTTGCAGATACAACTGAGTGGTTAACAACAACAGCTAAACCAATGCACCAGACACCAAATTTTGGAAGACCTACGGTGATATGGCAAAAACCAGAACAATGATGGGTTAAGTGTAATTATGATGTATCACACAAGGAGGGAGACCATGATTCTGGGATGGGTTGGATAATACGAAACTCCAATGGTATATTTATGAATTGTGGATTTGGTAAATACCAAGGAAGATATACAGTTGAAGAAGCAGAATGCACTGCATTAATATGGGCTTTACAGAGTACTTGGGCACTAGGATACCGAGTTGTGGAATTTGAAGGAGATAATCTTACAGTAAACAGGTTAATCGATGATGGCTAACATAATTTACGTCTCCAACCCTATTTGAAGGATATCAAGCAATGGAAAACGATGTTTCATGCGACAAAATTCATGTTTCGACATCGTGAAGGGAATTCTTGCGCTGATTTATTAGCTAAAACAGCAGTCTCATGTAATTCTCAATGGGCTTTATTCCATAATTGTCCATCTCATGTAATTCTCAATGGGCTTTATTCCATAATTGTCCAGCTTTCCTAACAACTCTGGTAAACAATGATTATGTTAACGCAAGCTAATAAAGTATTTTCGAAGGAAAAAAAAATAAAAATAAAACAAAAAATAATCTTTATTTTTTTTTAATTACATCTTTAAATTTGTCATTTCATTTGTTGCGATTATATGAAAAAAAAAAAAATAGTGTTGTCGACCACGTTTGGAATACCTCATACTTTATTTAGTATTTTGACTGGTTTATGTAATCAACATCAGCCACCTCTCTACCACTTACTCTTGAAACTTGAGTCTCAATTAACTTACTGTCACAATTTTATTGGGTAATTTGTTAATTTATACGTAATTTACTCCCAATATGGCCTAATTTCAAGTAAATTAAAAAAATTGACAAAAGCTTACTAAAAGGTAATTAGGTGGTTGTCTAGTAGTAAAAGAGATAGATCATATGACACGTTCTGAATAAAATAAAAGAGTCTTATTCTGAAAGTCGTGGTTTTGGAAAAAAAAAAATCGAACTAGATCGTGCTTAGATAGAAACATATCAACTTTGAGCGGCCACGCGGTTTGTCTGCAATAAATCGGTCAGTCTAAATCTTTATTTGTACGCTACACATGCTTGTTAGATATTTGACATAATTTTCAGTAGAATTGATATAACTCTTGAACCCTTAGAGAGAATGACCCCTAACTAGTAATTAACCAATACTCGTAAAGATTAATAAACAACAATAACAGATACTTAAGAAGTAAATTATGAAACAATACAAATTTTTAATATATATAACAAAGATATAAATTTTAAGAAATACTTGCAACCTTAAGGGTTTCTTTAGCTTAGCCTAGTTTAGTTTACGGCATTATTATGTTTGTTAATAACATAAAAAAAAAATTACGAAAAGTCCGACCAATCAATCATCCAATGCGGGGGTCGTGTCTCGTGTGGAGGCCACATCATGTTAAAATGTCATGATCCTTACACATTATCCTATAAAAAAAATGTCAAAATAATTCTTGACACTTCTAATAAAACAGATTTTTTTAAACTGTCATGCATGGGGTCATCGTAAAACTCATCCATCGTTATTCATTCTTTGGCGATTTTTGTTTTTTTTTTTCTCTTTCTTTTCGACATATGGCGATTTCTTTCAAGAACAAACGAATTTATTGATACAATTATAGTACAAACACAAAACATGCATGAAACAACCTTATAGAAAAAAGAAAGAAAAAAAAAACGAAACGGTCAAATGGACAAGCTGACGAAGGATCATATGGTATAGTCCTCACGACCCTTCCTTATTGCATGCATTACACACATCACAAACGGTTATCATCAAACCGCGTTTAAAGTGTTTAAATTAAGCAGATTCAATTCCGTAAAAGAAAAGATCATCAAACCGGTCATTAGTTGGAGCTTTCCCAGCATGCATCACAAGTCCTTTCTTACCATCAATGGTCCCAGTTGTGGACGCTGTCCATCCTCTGCTACTCGGAGTCTCCTCCTCTTCACCAATCTGATCCAACCTCTCCCACTTTAACGTCTCTGTATTCAGCGCAAAAGTCCCATCGGCCAATTGACCTGGACCCACGTGAGCTAGTGGGTCCATCGCAACCTCACCTCCGAACAACAGAATGTGTTTCCCAACAGCCGCACTAGCGAATACACTCCTTACGGAAGGCTTCTCACCAAACGTTTCCACTTGTGTCCACTTGTCTTGTACAGGGTCATAGTAATGAACATCATCTAATTCGCATCCGTTGAATCCATACACAACCCATACCTTCCCTTTTACAACTTCGAGTCCTGCTCCTCCTCTAATGCTAAAGTTATCTCCTGGAGTCGAACACTGTACCCACTTCTTATCAGCAATGTTGTAAGCGTCTAGTGTCTTGATCCGCTCCGTTGCACTCACTCCACCGAAAACGTAAACGTTGTTCTTATCGGCTGCCATCGAGTGGAAACTACGAGGAGTGGGACCTCTTTCCACCGGAGTTACCAATTTCCACTCGTTCTTGGTCGTGTCAAATGAGTAGAAACCGTTATATTGCCGTGAAGCGTCTCGACCTCCAAAGACATAGAGGGTTGATCCTACAGACACCATTCGGACACCTAAGCAAGAGAGGTGCGGAACGTCTCCAGTAGCTGGAGAAATCGACCAAGTATAGGTATCAAGGTCAAAGACGTAAAGGTGTTTGTCGATGGGCTGATTTGGTGTGAACTCCCCACCAAAGGCGTAAATCTTGTTACCTACCTGTGCTATGCCATGCGAGCATCTTAGGCCTGGACCTTCTCCTTTTTGCTCCACCTTATTTAGAATTAATCAATATTAATATTTGTTAATTATTTATAAGAATGTATTTTAATTATTGAACTAGCTCCCATAATGGTGAGATAAAATTAATGAAAATATAAATGTAAAACAGTCATGAAAAAAAAATCAATTTTTTTTGTTTGTTGGGCTAAGAGATTACTACCTTTGTCCACTTTCCACGCAATTTCGGAGTGCACGAGAAAGAAACATAGGCCCCGAGGGCGTATAGGAAGTCGTTGGTCGAACGTCCGTGAAACCCAACGATTTTTCCACCGTGAAGCACAAACTTTGTCCCCGGTCTGCTTTCGATAGGCTGAGGGGTTTTGCCTTTGTAAGTCTTGAATGAAAGAAATGTGATTATTTCTGTGGGCATATCATTAACTATCTGACGGTAACCTTCCACATAGACGATGTAGTCATCAACATCAATCTCAAACTGCAAAGAAAAAACAAACAATTTCAATGCGGGTACTGATCAACAAAAAGACCCTCTTGACCAGTCACAACATAGATAATTTTAGTACCTCATCAACTCCTAGCAAAGTCTTTTTTCCATGTTCATCTCCAACAACCACTTTAGAACCAGTGACATACTCAAACTTGACGAATGCTATACCATCTTGGGCCTTCCCTACATATACTTTTTTAACATTTTGGTGAGCACCATCATCCCATACATCTCCCATCGCACCACCTTGTGCTTCCAGCTTTTTGATAGCTGGAGTTAACGGAGTTAAGTGAGAACCAAGAGAATGAAGACTGTCTCCGGAAAAGTCAACGATCTTCTTGACTTCTGCTACCATCTTGTGTGCCATCTCTTTTGCTTGCAATTTAGTCTTACGAAATGTTAACCTGTAATGATGAACATAATTAACAAGATGCTATACACACTACGATCATATGATAGAGAGGGGAAGGGAGATGATGAGAGAGCTGACCTGAGTAAAAGTAATTAATGATTGGTGAAGTCATCCAGTTTAGGATTTTGCATGGGTATTTATTGGCACATGGACGAACATGCTGAAATATTTTCGAAATATACTATTCTCTCGTGACCCGCGCGAGTTATCAAATGAAATACGAAACTTTTTTCACGATACAGTACACCTGTTATGCGGCTTATGCCAACTCACGTAAGTTTTTTGTTTTTTTTACTCGTCTTACTAATTAACAGATTGAATTTATTTTATATTTTCCACTTTTTGTTGGTTTTGTAACATATATATATATTGGGTGTACTATGCAACAAATTGATATACATGTTTATATATGTACTTATACATCATTCACATCTCCATGATTAATAGATATTTAAAGAATAGATTTATAGTCATGTTTAACAAGAAAATTAGGTCTATGTAAAATGCATGAATATATTCGTTTATCACGAATTTTTTTTTTCTAGAAATAAATAAACTTCGACAAACTCAATAATTATGTACAGAAAGTAAATGATTCCACCTTCTATATGTTTATTAATAAAATTCAATTAAACTACAACTAGTTAAAATAAATATTCCAAATGAAATGATACTCGTTTATTTTACTTTTCGTATGCAAATGAGGAAATGCGTCGCACTCTCAATCCATATGTTAATGACCCGCGTGGTTACTTAAAAATATAGACTTACGGGGCTGTATATATATATATATATATATATATATATATATATATTTTTAAGTTTTATGCGTACCTCACGTTTTAAGCAACCCGTTTATTAGTTACAGTACGGCATCATCTTTGGAACAATAATAACCAGGCAACGTAACCCTTAGTTTATCAGTTGTAGTTTACTTGATTAAGTAAAACAAAATATTCTTTCTTGTGCTAATAGATTAACGTTCTGGATTTTTTTTTCATAAAAACTGATTTTGTAGTTTGGCACCAAAAAAACAATTGATTTTGTAAATTTAAAAACTGCAATTAATTATTCTTCCACTTCATGTTTTTCTTCACATCAGGTATTAAAAATAATTAATTATTTTTTCTTGAGTCTGAATAAATAAATAAAAAGAAAAAGAGATATTTTTTCCGTTTCTAACTATAAAATGTGTTTGGAGTTTATTTTTATTTCAAAATATAAGATGTTCACATTCCATAAAAGAAATAGTAATAAAATAATATATCTAATTGCTTTAGTTGAGTGCTTTTTGCAATAATTTTTTTTACTAAAGAAATAAGACAATTTAACTAAGACTACATTTTTTTAATTATACTAGAAAAAAAACACTAAATCCGCCACTGTTCAATCACCAATCCACCAATATTCAGCCACGAAGATTATAATCGCCGTGCTAACTCCCATAATATCTTATACAAGTATGTAGTCACCATTGTTCGTCAAAGTAATCTTGAGCAATTACTCTCGTGTATATTTTTCTTTTCAGGGGGTTTTAATCATTTTCTAATAATCGTTAGTTACTTCTTAGTAGAAATATTGCTCTTCCAAAATAATTTAAATTCCAACTGTAATTTTTAATATTTTTTTTTATCATTCTTAATTAGTTTTTTAGTAAAACACTATATCTTTGTTGAAGTCTGTTATAGGATTAAGTGAGACATGTGGCTATTTTATCTATCAAAAATTATATAATTAGTTGAAAATTTGATTTTGTATGTGTGCATGAAAAACATTTTGATTTTGAACCCCACGTAGCACTAAATGGTGTCTTCTGCATGGAGTCAACACATGGAGTTGGTTGATGAGAAAGAAACAAGAAACAACGTGTAAACGCGCGAATTATAATGTGGGAATAATAACAATAATAAATTTTGTATAGTTTCTGGAGCTTCTGAAAAAAAAAAAGGTTAAAATTTCATTGTTGCATGGAGTCAACACATGGAGTTGATGAGACCACACGTCGAATGAAACAATAGTTTAGTTTTTTATTCCATGAAAACGTTGCCTGAACAAAGATGAAAACATAATCTAACGTTATGTCCAGTTCTCACTAGTCACCATCTCTGTTAGGAATTATGGACATTCAATCCATCATCTTTATTAGGAATTATGGACATTCAACCCAAAATCAATTGACAATAATTGTAATGGTCCATAAACTTTATATATTACCTAATATTTACTTTTTTACTCGATATAGAATATTAGTTCTAATAGACCCTCTCAAAATGTGGGTAAAAAACAGTTCGACACAAAAACTATCCAAACCCAACATCTCGAAAATACTACAACAAGACATACTATTTATATGAACCATATATGTTGGAAACCATTTCTTTTGTGAGAAATTGATTGTTGGTGTGACACCCCGGTTTCAGAGACTTGCGGAGAGGTTTAAAAAGAATTGATTTGGCCACCTATGTCACCAAAGTGCACTTATCTTTTCAGTCAAGGGTCCTGAAAGAACTCCACAGTTAAGCATACTTATGCTGGAATAGTCTCAGGATGGGTGACCTTTCGGGACGTGACTATCGGAACTGTGTGAGTGAAGACAAAACAGAGGGAAAGATCATGTGGTGATTTGTAGGGATGGTAACAAGTCTTTAAAATCTCTCGGACATAGCAAACCGACCGTCGGATATGGATGGGTTCACAGGCCTAGTGAAAACGTGAGGCCCATTAAAGAAAATGGGCCCATGGACTAGAATTGGACATAGGGCCCACTGAGAAGTGGCGGACGGGGCGTTACACACGTAAAGAGACTTATTTGTTACCATAAAACTATATTGTATATTCTCTGTAAATCTTCAGTAATTAGGCTTGGTGATTAAGATTTTGTAAGATACTAGGCTTGAACCAGCGATACATCGCGGGTATATTTTTTCTTTTATTTTGTTTAAGATGTTATATTTGTTAATGTTTTGTCTTTCCTGTTTATGTTAAATAGTAAAATAAAGTGTTTTATATATTTTGTATGTGTTGAATGAAAATCAAATATATTTTGTTTTTTTTGTTTGGTTTTAATACACGGTATATTTGACGTATATCACACTTTCTTCAACTTATATATCGTTTTGTCTGGTTTTTGTGTTCAGTATGTTTGTGTAGACTATAGTGTCAAACGTACCAGCCCGCATCTATTTTAACTTGTCTGATTTGCAATCTGCATGGCATTACTACTACTCGCTTAGGCTTGCTCGCTAAACCCACAACCCGAATAGGCTTGTCCACTAAAACCCGCAATCAACATAGACTTGTGTGAGACTGTGAGACCCTTTTTCAATGTTATGTCCAAGCCCGCTTCGCTAAGTCCAACATGTTAGCGAACACACCTCTAAAGTATATTTTAAAATAATTAAAAGAAATCAAATTGTTTTTCAATATAAATTAACAATTTTCCTATTTAAAATAACTTGTAAGATATTTTATATTTTTGTAAGTAATTTAGTTTTTATACATTAAAATTCTTTATATTATCACGTATATTACATATTGTATTTTTACATCTATGTAAAAATATTTCTTTCCATATATAATATACTGATTTCATCAAATAATAGTAGCTTGCAAACTGAGTTGCCAACATGCGGACATAACCCCGACAACTCACATGAGCTCGCTTGCGAGACTAGGCTTAGGCATAAAAACCATAACCGAATACCCAACCCGGAATCTGACCCAAAAAACTGAGTTCGGGTTGGATACGGGTTTGCCTATAAAACCCTATTGGGTTCTATTTTCTAATATCCGTGGGTTTGGGTTAGGGTCGGGTAATACCCAATACCCGTTTGGGTACCCATTAAACCCGAACATATAAACATATTTATAATATTTATCATTAATATAATGCAATTACCCCAAAATTATGATTATAATTTTGAATATTTCATTTAGTTTTATACCTAAATATCAAAAATAATCAAAATATCTAAAATATTTTGTTATGTAAGTCAAAATTTAACTAAATTTATTTCAATTTAATTATATTTTTTCGGGTACCCGGTAGTTTGGGTACTAATCGAGTTCTAAAATTTGTAACCCAAACCGACCTGAACCCGATAGTATCCAAACCGAACCGAACCCATATATCTAAAAATACCCAATGAGTTCTATTTTTCTAAACCCGTTTACCCGAACCCGAATGGGTAATATCCGAACCCGAATGGGTTACCCGAATGCCCAGCCCTATGCGAGACCAACTTTTTAGTAACTGAATTTTAAGCCCACTTGACACCTATATGTGTTGCAATTATATTTAAAATACAATACTACTTTACAAATATATCTAAACTTTTAAAAACAAAAATATATTTTGAGATAAAAGATTAGTGTCTATATGACATTAATAACTTCTAAGTTTTTTTAGAAATAATGTTCGAGTTGCAAATCTTTTGATATGAGATATAATACTTACAACAATTTTTCTTTAAGAAAAACTCAAATTCTGATAATTAGTTTACATACATTATAAATTATTTTTAAGATGTTTATACATAAATCATATATGTAATAATATTTTAAGATAATATTTATACTACAATGTATCTTAACCTATTTACTCTAATTGTTTATCCTAATAACTCATTTAACATTTGGACCTTCAATTCTACACCAAGGCCTATAAGATTTTTCTTCTTCCACCTAACGACACAACAACTCTCTTCTTCTTTTCTTATTCTTTCTTCTTGTAATTTCTCATGTTTTCATACTTGATTCTCTTGTGTAGGATTAATCAAAGATGAGACTCCAACAGAAGCACCCGATTCTGGCTGATCCGAGGTTTGTATCTAACCAATTCACAACTTAAACGCTTTATAATTTGTGGTTGTTGATCTTCTAATTTAACCCAGTTTTGCAATTCGAATAACATATACCTTTCGATTTGAACATCACCCCAAAAATATTTATAAATCTGATGCCAATAATTTCCGATTATATACTGATAATCATGAAAAACCAAATTCAAAATTTGGGGTTTATACAAATTCAAAATCGGGTATGAATTTTGTAAGTTTGTTTTCGTTGAAGCAACTAAGCATTTCAGATAACTCAATTCAGGTTTTAATATGAATCAAAGAGACCTCAATTTCAAAATCTGTTTTTTTTTCTTAAAAGATGGGATAAATTTTATCCCAAATTGACAATAGAGAATCAGTCACAAAGATAAGGAACTCAATCTAATCCTTTCATAGGTTTATAATTTAGGAACTATTATTTTTTTCTAACTATGTTTCAGATGAAAATCTATCCTCAAATCCATGAAGATGGTGCATCGTCTAATATTTTTGCAGGATGGTCGGCAACGACAAAATATTAAAAAAGTTGGTTCTCAATATTACTGAATGTAATTTATTAATTCAACCTCTCATAAAGATCGAGTAGGTATAGTATAGCTAAAAGACGATAAAATTAATCCAAACAAAACAGAATAATCCAGCAAGATTATGAAAAGAAAACATTGAAGCATACTTCAATGTTATAACAACATATAGAGCGCACTGATAAACATTGATTGCTTACTTTGGAAACAAAGAACATTACGTACTTTCAGTTATCGTCCGTCTGTTCCCAACGATTTGAGATCCTGAACATTCAGCTTTTCATTTCATACTTTATGAAATAAACCCATGCAAAATCAGAACTGGATAAACTTTTAAAGTTAGTGTATCGAATGTATAATCTTCGAAGTAGGTTTAAAATATGTTTCTATCTAAATTACATTGTTTTATGATTTCTAGTCTAGAAAAAAAAAGGGTTTATTTCATGCAAGCAGCCAAAGCACAGTCATCAAACTCATTTTGTATCGATGATGCATTGGTTTGAACTGACCACTGGAAATACTCAAGCCACAATGTTCAACTGATCTCCACTCTCCTGGAATGATCTAGTTTCCAAACCGGTTCATCAAGTCCAAACAAAACAACTTGGTTAGTTTTATAAGAGTACAACTTGAATATGTACTGCTTCTTTTTAAAATCCCTGAAAGTCTCGAATAACTCAAAGCTGCTTGGGATTAAATTCCTTAGTGAAATCTACAATCATAATTTGGGATTATATTCACATGACCTTCAAGAGGTTGTTGCCAGGTTTTCCGAGGTCTTCGAAACCAAAGTTGTGTCATAAAGAGCATTTTGGTTGATTATTTGATTAATGTCCATTCTTGTGCTTCCTCGATTGCTTTCCGTGGATCTTGTTGCCACACTCTATTCTATTTTTTATACACTAGATTTCGACTCTTCCATATCCGCAAAATTAAGATCCAAACTGGCAACTGTTTTGTTAAAGTCATGAGACTTCTATTATTGGAACCCTCGAGAAGTACCCTGACAGTTGGTTACTAAAAAAAAAGTTTGAGACCCTCGGCATATCGCTTGCACATAAGGACAATTGAAACACAGATGGTCCATTGATTCTTCAGCTGAACAGCAACGTCTACATATTGAGGATCTATACTAATACATTATACATCTATGATTAAGTATTGTACGAGGAGGCAGAGCATTTGAGAAGACTCTCCAAAGAAAATGTCGAAATTTTGGTGTTATATTCAACTTCGAGATGTTATGGCAAATAGGATTAGCATCAGAACCAAATGTAGAAAATAAATGTTAGAACATATGAGAAAATAAAAATTAGTAGATATTGGGATATTATTTACCTTCGGAAATCATATGTCATATGTCACGTAAAGAGACTTATTTGTTACAATAAAACTCTATTGTATATTCTCTGTAAATCTTCAGTAATTAGGCTTGGTGATTAAGATTTTGTAAGATATAAGTAATTATGTAATCGATTCTCAAAGGCAAAAAACAGAAACATCTTTATTCTCTGTTTAAATGGATAAATAGATGGAAAAAAACTTGCTTTATTGGAATGGATCACAAGCACATCTAAGGAAAAAACACAATCACAAGAGATAACACTTATCCAAGTTATGCATTAAGAGACCTTAAACGAAAAATTTAGAAGATAGATCTGATAACTTATTTGGTGCATTATGGAATCAATGGCAAAGATTACCATGATCAGTTGGAGATGGGAAGGACATGGACTCCAAATTTGTGAAGCAGATCACCGACTCTTCCATGGAAGCCAACGATCTTGTGGCCTTCCTTTTTGAGTAAGAAGGTTGTGCCAGCTTCAAGTCCAAAGGGTGTAGACGTTTTCTTATTAGTCTTAAACTTAAGCATAGTTATCACTGCAGCATCACTGCCAAAGATTTGATCATAGGTGCCTTCAACCTCCATGACGTATTCACTTGGATAGTCAAGTTGGAACTGCAAACCAAAAAAAATAAAAAGATTACATACGGAAGACAATTTGCATTTATACATATATTTTTTCAATAAAACAATAAAGAGCATTATATGTACCTCTTCGAATCCGAGTAGAGTACTCTTTCCACGTTCATCTCCTACGATCTCATGAGAGCCATTATTGTAAACAAACTTAACAGCTGATATACCATCTTGGGCTTGTCCTACGTACACCTTCTTAACACCATCATAAGCACCATCATCCCATAGAGTTCCATCATCACTACCAAGAGCCCGTAGCGTCTTGGCAGGAGTCAATGGATCAGATTCAATTCCGAAAAAGAAGAGATCATCAAACCGGTCATTGGTTGGAGCTTTCCCAGCATGCATCACCAGTCCTTTCTTACCATCAACGGTCCCAGTTGTGGAGGCTGTCCATCCTCTGCTACTCGGAGTCTCCTCCTCTTCACAAAACTTATCCACCCTCTCCCACTTTAACGTCTCTGTATTCAGCGCAAAAGTCCCATCGGCCAATTGACCTGGACCCACATGAGCTAGTGGGTCCATCGCAACTTCACCTCCGAACAACAGAATGTGTTTCCCAACAGACGCACTAGCAAATACACTCCTTACGGAAGGCCTCTCACCAAATGTTTCCACTTGTGTCCACTTGTCTTGTATAGGATCATAGTAATGAACATCATCTAATTCACATCCGTTGAATCCATACACAACCCATACCTTCCCTTGCACCACTTCGAGACCTGCTCCTCCTCTAACGCTAACGTTATCTCCTGGAATGGAACACTGCACCCACTTCTTATCAACAATGTTGTAAGCGTCTAGAGTCTTGAGTCGCTCCGTAGCAGCCACTCCACCGAAAACGTAAACGGTTTTCTCATCGGCTGCCATAGAGTGGAAACTACGAGGAGTGGGTCCTTCTTCGACCGGGGTTACTAATTTCCACTCGTTCGTGGTGGTGTCAAATGAGTAGAAACCGTTATATTTTCGCGAAGCGTCTCGTCCTCCAAAGACATAGAGGGTTGATCCTACTGACACCATACGGACACCTAAGCAAGAGAGGTTGGGAACGTCTCCCGTGGCTGGAGAAATTGACCAAGTATGGGTCTCGAGGTCAAAGACGTAAAGGTGTTTGTCGATGGGCTGATTTGGTGTGAACTCCCCACCAAAGGCGTAAACCTTGTTACCTACCTGTGCTATGCCATGCGAGCATCTTAGGCCTGGACCTAATTCTCCTTTTTGCTCCACCTTATTTACAGTTAATTAAAGTTAAAATCAATATTCATTTTTTTGTTAATTATTTATTAAATTGATTTGTATAATGATTAATTATCTCCCATAATGGTGAGATAAAATTAATGAAAATATAAATATAAAACAGTCATGGCCTTAGAGATTACTACCTTTGTCCACTTTCCACTCAATTTCGGAGTGCACGATATAGAAACATAAGCTCCGAGGGCGAATAGGAAGTCGTTGGTCGAACGTCCGTGAAACCCAACGATTTTTCCACCGTGAAGCACAAACTTAGTTCCTGGTCTGCTTTCGATAGGCCGAGAGGTTTTGCCTTTATAAGTCTTGAATGAAAGAAACGTGATCATTTCTGTGGGCATATCATTAACTGTCGCACGGTAACCTTCCACATATACGATGTAGTCATCAACATCAATCTCAAACTGCAAAGAGAAAACAAACAATTTCAATGCGGGAACTAGTCAACAAAAGACCCTCTCAAGTCTTGACCAAACACAACATAGATAAATCTATTTTAGTACCTCATCAACTTCTAGCAAAGCCTTCTTTCCATGTTCATCTCCAACAACCACTTTAGAACCATTGACATACTCAAACTTGACGAATGCTATACCATATTGGCTTTGCCCTACATGTACTTTTTTAACATTTTGGTGAGCACCATCATCCCACACATCTCCCATCTCACCACCTTGTGCTTCCAGATTTTTGATAGCTGGAGCCAACGGAGTAGTATGAGCACCAAGAGAATGAAGATTGTCTCCGGCAAAGCCAACGATCTTCTTGACTTGTGCTTCCACCATGTGGGCCATCTTGTTTGCTAGCATTTTATTCTTACGAAATATTAACCTGTAATGATGGACGTAATTAACAAGATGCTATACAAACTACGATTATATGAGAGAGAGAAATGGAAATGATGAGAGAGCTGACCTGAGAGTAAAGTAATGATGATTGGTAAATTTGATCCAGTCTGGGTATTTCTATGGGTATTTCTATGGGTATTTATGGGCTCATCGATATATATATAATATTATCTCGTGAACCTCGAGGGGATTAAATGAATAATAGGAAACTCTTTTCATAATATGCCAACTCATGTATGTTTTTATATGATATATTTTGTATTTTATTACTTTTTGTATGCATATGAGGAAATGCGTCGCACTCGCAACTCTTACTGGCTAAAAACATAAGCTCATGAATATATAGAGTAAGAGATGAGTAGTGTCATTTATACTGTACTTTATTACTCGTTTTATCGATAAGGCCAATATCCACGTTTACTCGTCCTACTTTTCAATTTAATATTGAAAGGGTTGATTTGTATTTTGTAAATTACAAAACATATATAAATAAATAGACAAAGTAGCCATCATCGTTCATCAAAGTAACATTGTTCTCTTAATTATATATTTTTCCTCTCGAGTGTTTTCAATTTTTCCTTTACTTTTCTGTTGAACTATGTTATAAGATTAATTCGAGGCATTTGGCTAATTTATGTATTGAGAAATAATATAATTAGTTGACATTTGATTTTGGAAGATTCGTAATCATGAAGAAAAAAATTATGTTTTTATGATAATATTTTGTTTGCTAGGTTAGTTTTTTAATATGTTTTATTATTATTTGAGTATGGTGTTGTGTATTGTCAAAGAGAAAAAATAATTCGAGCTTTTCATTTTTGTTTGCTAAACGTTGGCACGACTCTGTTTAAGTATGCACCCTACTTTTGTTAGTCTTCTTTCTTTTTTCCAATGATAATATCTTTCTTCAAATCAGTATAATCGCCCCTTGCATCGTGGCCTAATGATAGTGTTGCGGCTATTCCCTCAGTCTAAAGAAGGCCCTACTTTAAGGCTAGGTTATGTGGCAAGTTTAAGTTGAAAGTACTAGTAAATTCTAGAAAAAGGAGCCTACCTTAACCTTGTATCGTAGCACGGGCTAATGGTATCTGATCTGCAGGAAGTCAAACGATGGTCGTGGATGCACTATAGATAGAACCATAACATGGAGTTGATGAGAAAATCGTAGAGGAAACAACGTGTTAACGAATTGTTTTTCCACTGATATTATGTTTAAGACGAAGATAAAAAAACAAATCTTAAGTCCCTGTTCCCACCATGATCGCTCTTTTAATTCGTTTTTTCTTTTCTCTTTAGTGTTACGTAATTAGTATTCTTTTTACTTAATTGCACTTTTATTTTTAATTAGTCTTCTTATTCTGAAAGTCGTGGTTTAAAGAAGAAAAAAAATCAAACTAGATCTTTGGGCGGCCACGCAGTTTGTCTGCAATAAATCGTCAGTCGAAGGGTATGATTGAAAGCAACTAAACACCTCGTTTGCAAATAAACCGTTTCAATGATCACCAATTAACAAATCGTTTGAAAAATGCGGTTGGATATCATGGTTGGAGCAAATGGTTGAAAAAGATGGTTAAAACCTCTTTTTGGTGGTTGCAAACACCAATTTTAACCACTAACAAAAACCAACATTTCTATTACAAAGAGATTGCACAGTTTTTTTTTCACAAAAATTGCATAGTTTATATTTCTTTGCTTTTTGGCTTATTTACCTTTAAAAAAAACATATTGAGAAAAAATAGCAATACAAATCAAGTCAAAATTATGATTATGATTTTTTTTAATATAGTATAATGGAGACTTAAAATTAAATATTTGATAATTTTGTTAATATCACATTTGATAATTTCCTTAATATCATTTAAATATATAAATATTTTATATTATGAACTAGATAAAAAATTATTATTTCATTTTTTCATTTTTTAACTAAACAAATATCAACTTTTATACTACTCAACCGCTACAATGTAACCAATCAAACTAAGTACTCAACCGCTTTCTTTTACAGTACCATCTTTTCCATCCACTATCTTTAACCGCTTTCTTTTTAACCATCTTCTTTACAATCGGTATAAAATTTTTAATCAATTCTTTTGAACGTGGTTACCAATTTGGAGCCTAAATCTTCTATATATATATAAATTCTTGTTAGATTGCCATGTTTTCAGTATAATTGATATAATTCTTGAACCCTTTGAGTCGAGAGAATGACCTCTCATCAGTAACCAATACTAGTAAAGATTAATAAACAACAATAACAGATACTTAAAGAAGTAAATTAAGAAACAATACAAAAAAAAATTTATATATAAAGATATAAATTTTTACAAATATTTTCAACGTAGGGGTCTCTTAGCTTAGCTTAGTTACTGCATTATTATGTTTGTTAATAACATAGTTTCTCTGTCTCTAACAAATTGATGTTTTGATAATGTTACACATGTATTGAGAAAAAGTTTAAATTTAATTTGTAAATTAATTTATAATTATTTTTTAGTAGATAGATAAAATATAAAATATTTAATAAATACCATATGTGAAAAATTATAAAGTTAAAATAATTATAAAGTTATAAAGTTAAAAATTATTAAATATTTTAACTTTTAATATAAAAAATCAAATTTTAAAAAATAAAAATAAATTCTAAAATATCAATCTATTAGAAACAAAATGAATACAAAAAATGAACGAAAAGTCAGACCAAATCATCTAATGGGGTGGGGGTCGTGTGGAGGCCACATCATTTTAAAATGTCATGATTCTTGCACATTATCCTTAAAAATGCTCAATGATCATAATAATTCTTGAAAGCTTCTAATAAAAGTATAAAACAGAATTTTTTAACCTGTTTGATGGGGCCTCTACACAACCACTGAATTGGATGGTAGTGGTGGGCATAATTCATGTTCAGGTTTTGACAATGCGTTCTACAGAATTTAAAATTATAGTAGGAGAATTATTTCTTTGACTTTTTGGTCGTTTAGAGTAATTAAAAAAAAATTATGAAGAACAAAAAGAAGTTCAGTTAAAAATAATATTGGTTTGTCTTTTTATTCTCATTTTACTAGCTAAAATTTTTATTAAAATCAAAAGTCGTACATTAATTAGGACTTGCTTACGTATATAAATTAGTTATAATATATATGAATCATGCATGGGGCTATTCGTAAAACACATCCATCGACCATCGTTATTTCATCATCTGGCGATTTTTTTTTTCTTTCTTTTCGATATATGGAGATTTGAGATTTCTTTCAGGAAAATAAACGATTTTATTGTTACAACTTAAAATTATCGTACAACACAAAACATGAAACAAACTTATAGAAAAAAAAAAACAAAAAGAAAAGAAAAAAACGAAACGGTCAAATGGACAAGCTGACGAAAATCAGCATAGTCCTCACGACCCTTCCTTATTGCATGCATTACACACACTTAAAACAAACGGTTGTCATCAAACCGCGTTTTAAAAGCGTTTTAATTAAGCAGATTCAATTCCATAAAAGAAAAGATCATCAAACCGGTCATTGGTTGGAGCTTTCCCAGCATGCATCACAAGCCCTTTCTTACCATCAATGGTCCCAGTTGTGGACGCTGTCCATCCTCTGCTACTCGGAGTCTCCTCCTCTTCACCAATCTTATCCAACCTCTCCCATTTTGACGTCTCTGTGTCCAACGCAAAAGTGCCATCGGCCAGTTGACCCGGACCCGCGTGAGCTAGTGGGTCCATCGCAATCTCACCTCCAAACAATAAAATGTGTTTTCCAACAGCCGCACTAGCAAATACACTCCTTTCCGAAGGCCTCTCACCAAATGTTTCCACTTGTATCCACTTGTCTTGTACAGGATCATAGTAATGAACATCATCAACTTCACATCCGTTGAATCCATACACAACCCATACCTTCCCTTGCACCACTTCGAGCCCTGCTCCTCCTCTAACGCTAAAGTTATCTCCTGGAGTCGAACACTTCACCCACTTCTTATCAACAATGTTGTAAGCGTCAAGTGTCTTGAGCCGCTCCGTAGCACTTACCCCACCGAAAACGTAAACGTTGTTCTCATCGGCTGCCATCGAGTGAAAACTACGAGGAGTGGGTCCTTCTTCTAACGGGGTTACCAGTTTCCACTCGTTCGTTGTCGTGTCAAATGAGTAGAAACCGTTATATTGCCGTGAAGCGTCTCGGCCTCCAAAGACATAGAGGGTTGATCCTACAGACACCATACGGACACCTAAGCAAGAGAGGTGCGGAATGTCTCCGGTGGCTGGAGAAATGGACCAAGTACGGGTCTCGAGGTCAAAGACATAAAGGTGTTTGTCGATGGGCTGATTTGGTGTGAACTCACCACCAAAGGCGTAAACCTTGTTACCTACCTGTGCTATGCCATGCGAGCATCTTTGCCCTGGACATTCTCCTTTTTGCTCCACCTTATATAAAATTTAATAATATTTGTTAATTATTTAGTAAAAATATTAAGATTATGATTAGTGCACTAGCTCCAATAATGGTGAGATGAAATTAATGTAAATATAAATGTAAGACTGTCATTATATAGATTTGAGTTTTTTTTGTCTCTTTATTTATCCTTCATTCTTTTTTTTACCGTACGTGATTTAGTGATTTTGAGGTGGTAATTAACTATCAAATCTCTTAAACATTGTTGAGAAGATTACTATACCTTTATCCATTTTCCGAGCAATTTCGAAGCGGACGGCGCCGAAGAAACATAGGCCCCTAGGGAGTGTAGAACGTCGGTCGAACGTCCGTGAAACCCAACGATTTTTCCACCGTGAAGCACAAACTTAGTCCCAGGTCTTTGTTCAATAGGCTGAGAGGTTTTGCCGTTATAGGTTTTGAATGTAAGAAACGTGATCATTTCTGTGGGCATATCATTAACTTTCTCACGGTAACCTTCCACGTATACGATGTAGTCATCAACATCAATCTCAAACTGGAAAGAGAAAAAAAAAGAAAAAAAGAAAAAAAATCATAAATGCCGAAACTAATCAACAAAAGACCCTCTTTACCAATCTCAACATAGATAAATCTATTTTAGTACCTCATCAACTCCTAGCACAGTCTTGTTTCCGCCACCATGTTCATCTCCAGCAACCACTTGAGAACCATTGACGTACTCAAACTTGACGAATGCTATACCATCTTGGCCTTGCCCNGTGAACTCACCACCAAAGGCGTAAACCTTGTTACCTACCTGTGCTATGCCATGCGAGCATCTTTGCCCTGGACATTCTCCTTTTTGCTCCACCTTATATAAAATTTAATAATATTTGTTAATTATTTAGTAAAAATATTAAGATTATGATTAGTGCACTAGCTCCAATAATGGTGAGATGAAATTAATGTAAATATAAATGTAAGACTGTCATTATATAGATTTGAGTTTTTTTTGTCTCTTTATTTATCCTTCATTCTTTTTTTTACCGTACGTGATTTAGTGATTTTGAGGTGGTAATTAACTATCAAATCTCTTAAACATTGTTGAGAAGATTACTATACCTTTATCCATTTTCCGAGCAATTTCGAAGCGGACGGCGCCGAAGAAACATAGGCCCCTAGGGAGTGTAGAACGTCGGTCGAACGTCCGTGAAACCCAACGATTTTTCCACCGTGAAGCACAAACTTAGTCCCAGGTCTTTGTTCAATAGGCTGAGAGGTTTTGCCGTTATAGGTTTTGAATGTAAGAAACGTGATCATTTCTGTGGGCATATCATTAACTTTCTCACGGTAACCTTCCACGTATACGATGTAGTCATCAACATCAATCTCAAACTGGAAAGAGAAAAAAAAAGAAAAAAAGAAAAAAAATCATAAATGCCGAAACTAATCAACAAAAGACCCTCTTTACCAATCTCAACATAGATAAATCTATTTTAGTACCTCATCAACTCCTAGCACAGTCTTGTTTCCGCCACCATGTTCATCTCCAGCAACCACTTGAGAACCATTGACGTACTCAAACTTGACGAATGCTATACCATCTTGGCCTTGCCCTACATACACCTTTCTAACATTGTCGTAAACACCATCATCCCAAACATCTCCAATCTCACCACCCTTTGCTGCCAGCTTTTGGGCCATCTCGATCTTTTGCTTGCGTTTGATAAATCTTACCAAATATAGTACCTGTAATATAATTGCGATATAACCTGTAATTACAAATGTAACCGAATCATCCTATAAAAACTATAATCACATAAGAGAGAGAGGGAGAGAGAGATGACCTGAGAAGAAAAGTGATAGTTGTAGGTAGTGCAGTGATCAGCTTTGGGAGTTGCATGGATATTTATTGACCAATAGAAGTTACAGGGGATGTATTTCGTTTAATGGAGTATTTTTTATTGTCTCGTGATTCACGACTCCGACTATTTAAATGATGAATCAGTGGAGTGAATGATGGAAGTAAAGTACACGTCGACGATGTCTCTTATAGCAGTTCATAAAAAATAAAAAACAAATTCATTGTCGACAATACACATATTTTTGGTTTATATAATACGTAACGTACCTTGTATCTTCTATTGGTCAGTATATGAATGATAGAGAGATAAGCCAACTCATACTGTTTCTTGTACTTGTATTATTGTCAAATTTTCATTTTTTTCTATTCTAATTGCTGTTTCATTTTCGCAGTTGATATATGTTATTTATTCGCATAGTTGATAAAAAAATATAACAAATTAGTTGTTTATGTTTTTTTTTCTCCGTATTAATTCTTATGTACACCATAATAAAAATGAATATATATATATATATTTGTAATTCTTTTAACAATATATAGTATATATCTTTTTAAACTTGTCAATATTTCATAAGATTTTAGAGTGTTATGTGTAATAATATTTTTTTTAAAAAGGTAGAGAAAAAGAGTAGTTATATACAGGTTGTCATCCATTCAAAGAAAAAGAAGATGTGATCTCTCTTTTATCTTGTCGTGATTTGTGAAACATTCACTTTTGTTTATTAAATCTTAAAATTTTACGTAACCAGAGATGATCACTAAAACTTCAAGCTTCATATCTATTGAAACCTAATCTTTCCTTTCTCTATCATGTCTTCTCTTGACCATAAGATCACACCTGATACCGAATATGAGAAAAAGACATGCCATTTAAATAACAGAGGATTTAACAAAAGAATCGAAAACTCTTCCAAAATATTTAATCCAAATACACACTCGGAAGGCCTTAAAGCCCAAACTTGTTTGGGTAGGGCTCTCTTCCACTTATTAATATATCCATTAATATCAATTAAAAATACGGGGAATTGGGTTGTATAACCCAAAAAAACTATAATTCACAAATTAACCACATTAACCATCAATCAATTATATTCTTTATATTTATGTATAAATGACAGTTTTTGCTCTTGTTATTTTCTTCTCACCACCACCACTACCTCCTACCACCACCAACACCATCACCATCACCTCTTTACCACCATCACCACTAGGGTTCTCAATGTACTATCCTTTAGGATTTAGATTTCTTCCAACCACTATTGCCGGACCACCGCCGGAGAATCGCCGGACCGCCACCAAACTGTCGCTGGGGTACTGCCATCTCACCACCGGACCACCGTCCACCACCACCACCATCCATCCCTATCCACTATTACCTTTAAACCAAAAAACCCAAAATAGTAATTTATCCTACTTTGATCTTACTTTTCTAATTTTTTTGAATAGATTATGGTTATATTATTTATTAATTTTTTTTTTTTTTTGGCTAGTCAGCTAATTCACTCTAAAAATATTATGCACGGAAAGGGAAAAAGAAAAATACACTTGTGATTTGATAATTGGGTAAAACGCGAGTTACAACTAAATATACTACTCGCGGCGCGTGTAGTTTCCGTACAACAGCCGTCTCTGCGAGTCTCTCTGTGACTCTGAGTGTGTGCAGCTCACTCGCTATCATCATTACGGTTATAACAGAACGATATATACATACACACTTATATCGATACATACACTCACTCAACGACAAAATAACAATAAGATCTCTTTTTCTTCTCTGCTTCTCACTCGTCTTCTCCAATTTACTCTTTTTTTTTTCCTTCCTCTGCAGAGTCTCTCTTTCATCACTTTCTCGGAAAAACAAAAAAAAAAAAGTTTTTTTGTTTCTTTCTCATTTACGATACGAAGAAGAGAGACCATGGCGCTCGTGAAATCTGAAACGAAGGCGTTGGGAAATCACCACCAGCAGCAGCAGAAGCATTCTTCAAGGTTTACTTCTTCGCTTTACGTCGGCGATCTTAGCCCAGACGTGACGGAGCAAGATCTCATCCACAAATTCTCCTTGACTGTTCCTGTCTCTTCCGTTCATCTTTGCCGTAACTCCGTCACCGGAAAATCCTTGTGCTACGCTTACGTCAACTTCGATTCTCCTTCCACCGGTAAACAAATTACAAAAGACTTCTTCCTTTCTTTAATCGTTTCGTTTCTTAAATCTCTGTTTTTGGATTTCGAACTCTCTCTCTCTCGTATAATCGTTTCTTCTTTCGTTCTGTAAACCCCAAAAATCTTGCTAAAACCCTAGAAATTTCCCAATTTGTTAGGTCTTGTGAGATTGATGAATCGCTTCTGATTAATCTTTGTTTTGATTATTTGGGTGGTTTAGCATCGAATGCTATGGCGTGCTTAAACCATACTGATTTGAAAGGGAAGGCTATGCGAATCATGTGGTCTCAGAGGGATCTTCAATACCGTCGTACTACTGGGCTTGGAAATCTATACGTTAAGAATCTTGACAGCTCGATCACTAGCATTTGCTTAGAGCGAATGTTTTCCCCCTATGGAGACGTACTCTCTTGCAAAGTCGCTGAAGAGAATGGCAAAAGTAAAGGTTTTGGTTTTGTTCAGTTTCATACAGAGCAATCTGCTGCAGCTGCTCGTTCTGCCCTCCATGGCTCTGTGGTTGATGGCAAGAAACTGTAAGTTACTTGTGGCTTTAAGCATGATTTCTTTATTGATTGATCGAAGGCTAATGATGAATGATTGTGTGATTCTTTCTTTAGGTTCGTAGCCAAGTTCATCAACAAGAATGACAGAGCAGCTATGGCAGGACATCAAGAATCCACAAACGTTTATGTGAAGAACCTTATCGAAACTGTTACAGAGGATTATCTACATACACTGTTTTCTCATTATGGGACAGTCTCAAGTGTTGTGGTTATGAGGGATGGTATGGGAAGATCTAGAGGTTTCGGATTTGTCAACTTCTGCAATCCAGTAAATGCTAAGAGAGCTGTGGGATCTCTCCATGGAAAACCACTTGGTAACTCAACCTTCTTCTTCTGAACCCAATACTTAGTACATTGTCATTAGACCAGAGTTTCTGATTTTAGAACTTTCCTTTTATGATTAGGATCGAAGACTTTGTTTGTTGGAATGGCACTGAGAAGTGATGAAAGGAAGGAGATGCTGAAGCAAAAATACGGGGGCAACTTTATTGCCAAGTCTAACATGGGATGGTCCAATCTGTACGTGAAGAACTTGAGTGAATCAATGAATGAAACAAGACTGCGAGAAATATTTGGAAGCTATGGGCAGATAGTCTCAGCTAAAGTGATGCGTCATGAGAATGGTAGAAGTAAAGGATTCGGCTTTGTGTGTTTCTCTAACTGTGAAGCGTCCAAACAGGCTAAAAGAGAGCTCAATGGTATACTATAACCCCTAATGTATTCTAGCTTATCTTTGCTCTACTACACCTAACTGGTATTTACTGATTCAATTTGCACGACTATTACTCTTGCTTCTTACAGGGTTTACAGTTGATGGAAAACAATTTGTTGTTCGAGTTGCTGAGCGCAAAGAGGATCGACTCAAGATGTTGCAGCAATACTTTCATGGAAAACCACAGCATTACACGCAAGTTCCTCCTGTTCCTTCACCAGCTCAGCTAGTCCTCCCAACTTTGCCCAGCAGCTTTTATGGACAACCACATCATTACACGCAAGTTCCTGTCCCTTCACCAGCTCAGCCAGTCCTCCCATCTGTGCCCAGCAGCTTTCATGGACAACCACATCATTACACGCAAGTTCCTCCTGTCCCTTACGGGGCATCTTATTACTATATGGCGCCTCAGTTACCACAAATGTTTAGCCACCAAAACATCACCACCTGTGTAAGCATTTCTCTGCTTCTTCAAACAAACCCAAAACCTGTCTTCAAATTAAATATCACTCACACTTCCTATTATTATAACTCAGGTTCCAGCTGGCCAGGCTCCTCTCAAGGAGAAAAGATCAGTGCACCTAGTCTACAAACACCCGGTATGCCTTCATTAACACTAACATGTGCTGAATCTTCCATTATCTCCAAGGTTTTTATGTTAAGGTTAAAATGTTTACTCAGTCGAAAGTTTTGATCCCTAAGTTGGTATTTTTCTGCAGGCTTATCCCTTTGCCAAAAATGGTGCCAAACAGAAACTCGTCTTTAAGGGTGAAGGTAACCGAACTTTAGAGGCTGCGACATGCTCAAAAGCAACAACATCTGCTGAGAACCGTAGAGAAGCATCACCCGCTTTGAAAGTAATGTTGTCACCAAAAGTGAAGAAGGCAGAGAAGTCAGGAAAACAAATTGCACTAATTGGAGGGAGCTGCTTAAACATTGGCCCTGCTGCTGTGGCTTGAGATCTCTCACCGCTTAGAATTCCACTGCTTTCATTTTAACCCTTCAATAGCTTTTGCTCATAGAAATTGTACAGATTACAAGAGCTTCGATCTGTAGATCTTTAGATCTACAACTCTTTAGCATTTTAATCATTTTGTTTTTGTGAAAAAGAACATGCAGAGGTAGGTTGTATATAGTTTCTGGTATTCTCAAACTTTTGGTTTTCTTGTAGTAAGTTTCAATACATTTTTAGTAAATAGTGGTGGTTTGATACATAGTTCGAAGAGAAACAAATGTATGGCTCAAGGTTTTACAGAAACAGCAATTTAAAAAGAGAAGATATGACATATACTGAAAGATCTAACATCAACCGATGAGAGAGAAGCCCTGTCCAATTAAAGAACTGGCAAGAATTTCATTGGCAGCTTCAGAGGGATGAACACTGTCCCAGAACACATACTGAGTAGCATTGGGGCATGTCCCCAACGATTTCGGATTGCACAAGAGTGAAGTTGTTTCGACTGTTCCTGTTCCACAACATCCTTTGGTTGCTTCAGTGAATCCTGTTAGACAAAAAAGATGAATAATGTGTCATGGATTATCTAAAGCAGAGCAGCAACAATAAATGTTATAAATATATCAGTCCATTTTTGTGACTTACCGGATTTGGAAGGGTTCTGAACAAGATCATAGAGTGGAGTGAAGATGTCGAAGACAACAATTTTAAGACCAGAATACTGCTTCTGAAGCTTTGAAGCAGCTGCATTAAGCTTCTTGTTGAATTGCTGAGCATCTGTGTTGAGTCTTTGAACACAACCTTTCTCATGGAAACCGAAAAGGGTTCTTGCAGCTGGAAGACACCCCGTTGGAGGCAGAGAAGTCACACCGATCTTCCTTGCTCCAACCCCATACACTTGCTGCAACATTCAATCAAAACTCAAAAATGTCACATCTTGTATTCTTTGCAATTGAAAACAGCGAGGGATAACCAAGGAAAATGTTTTACCTTGATAAATGTAGAGAAGTTATCGATAAGGAAAGATCCGTACTGATCAACAGTGTAGACTTTGTTAAGCAGAGGATTCACATAGTAGTTTTGAACAAAGTCACTGCTTCCTGCACTTAGGAGACAGATTGCTCCGCTTATGATCGAATCAGCCTTTTTACTTCCTGCAATTTTAATGAGCTTGCTCTTGTATTCCTTGAAGTACTCAACTTGCTGATACAACGGGATCGCGTGCTGTCCAAAAAAAGAAAAGAACAAAATCAACAAAAAAAAAGAAACAGATCTAAGAAAACATGTATGAACAGTCACTTACATTGATAAGAGCAGCTTTGTCATCATAACCTGAAGCTGCAGAAGCGAAGTTAGCACCAATGAGAAGGTTCTTTCCTGAAGCTTCAGGACTTAGATAAGCTGGTGGGTACTTAGTGAAGCCTAGAGTCTCAGCTGTGACAGAGTAAAAACACAAAAGACTTCAGTTCCAAAACAACTTAAAGAAGATAGATAACTTGGATTACAAGTAAACAAGCTTTTACCGGTAATATCAGTAGCTAATTTTCCGTTGCAGAAACGGCCGGTGGGTTTGTGGTTAGCGAAATCACGGCCATAAGGAGGGTAATCAGCTCTGAAAATGGTCGGAAGGTAGTTGTTGTTGCCGACATCAACTACAGAGTCTCCGAATGTCATGATCGCAGGAACTAGTTGAGCAAAGGAGATTTGGACTAAAGAGAAGGTAGATACCAATGTGAGAAGCAAAAACAACATCGTGCGACGATCCATGTTTTTGCTTTGGTATGTGTGAATGGTGAAAGATTGCATGTACTTTGGTTTATATATATACATAGACAAAGAGGGTAGGAGTTAGTTTACTTCAATGTTGTTGTGTCAACTCTGAATAGTATACACACTCTCTCTCTTATTCAATATTTCTCCAACCATTTTTTTTTTTTGATTCGTGGAAAAAAACTGAACCAGCCTGTTTTTGCATAATTCAATTTTATTAGGTAATTTTCTTAAATAATCTTTACCTTTTAACGGGAAAAAAGTTGCACATGGATGCCATAAATAGGATCTGGTCTGTGCTTAAAGTAAAGGAAGATGGAGGTTGTGAGATATATATAGCTATGGCTAATAAATGAGGAGCCGAGTAGTTTCACGTCGCTTTAAATAATTGATTAAACAATTAATATTCATATGTATAAAGATTAAAGAAGATATATAGTTATGTATTAGGCTGTTCTGTTTTTTTTTTTCTAATTTCTTTTTCTTTTGGGAGAGAGATTCATTGCTCTATCTACGTCTATGAATCAGCCTCACTGTGTGTAGTGTAGACTTTACGTGGAAGAAATTGAAATAAATTCTAATAAATGCTGGATCTTTTAATTAAAACTAGAAAACATGTGATTTATTTCTCTGCATTATGGATTTTTATTTTTTTCATGCATAAGGTCTGAATATAGCTGACCAAAAAAAAAAAAAAAATTTGAAATTCTGAACACGAAGTAGTTTAGTTATCTGATATCAAAGTCTCATTGTATGAAAACATATGACATGCATGTAAGTGTAACTAAATTAAGAATTGTTATATAATTAGTGTCGTATAGCAAGAGACCAATGAAAAAAATACCGCGTATCACCCAAGAGACCAATGGCAAGTAGTTGATCACGAACTTGTCGCTCTATCCAGTCAATAAGGCAGGCTACATTGTATGAAACTTCGCCGTGACGGCGCCCATTATGCTCACGTTAAACCGCGTAGACAACCGCTTGGAAGACATACCTGATGAGAAACCCATCGACCCTGTGGAGCTGGGGGTTTGAAATGAGCTCAAGCAGTGTTGACTAACCCGTCGTATAACGTGCACCTAGAAGACCTTTGGACAGTGCTGACCACACTTCCGAGACAAAAGAGCAGCTAAAGAACAGGTGATCTCTTATTTCCATAGCAAAATGGCATAAAATACAAGTACCCGCAAGCCACCCGTTCCAAGCCACCATACGCATAACCGTTGAAAGACGATCATGAACTACCAACCATGCACAAAAAGAAAACTTTGGAGTAGCATGACTAAACCAAACACCACGATGCCATGAGACTGTGGCAGAGGTTGTTCGTATATGGTTCCAAGTGTCCCGAGTTGAGAACTTCTGCTTGAAAACATCATTCTTTCCTCGTCACAATAGTTGATCGGGTTTCTCCTGTCGTCGCAGCCATTGAGAATGCAGAGCGTTCTCCAACACGGTTAACTGTTCCGACTGATGCCGTCGTCGCCTACGATTAGTCCAAGCTTTCGAAAGTGAACTGTGGCGGCTGATCCCCAAATCGATAACCCCTCTGTCACCCACAAGATCAATGAAAGGACCCAAGTCTAACCAGTTATCAAACCAAAAAGAAGTACGCTCTCCAGTCCCAACCTCCACTTTACAAAACGTTTTTGCCAGGTCCCAATATTTTAGAAGTTTTTTCCATATCCATGAGTCCAAACTGGTTGTACTATTAGCTGACCAGAATGAAGTTTGTCTTAGGAGATTAGTTGAAGGCCATTCCACCCTAAAAAGAGTTACCATGGGACACTAACCGCCAGATCAACCGTAAACAACTCACCAAATTTGCTTCTTTCAAAGATCGTAAACCGAGACCCCCTTCACTGTTAGGCCATCTGAATTGGGGGAACACTTTGGGTGTTCTAAGCCTTTTTAAAATCAAAAATATAGAGAACAGTGGGTGAAGAACATGTTGTTGGTTCTTGATGTAGAACTGATTTTGGGCCAGTTCTTGGGTGACGTGGCAACTCGTGAATGGATACAATTTTTTGCAAAGGAGAAAACATTTATTTGTTTGGAGGAAGTTTTGTTTGTTTTTTTTTTATTTATATCGTTAATGTTTTTTTGTTTCATAAAAATTTGGTATTGTATTTTGAATTTTAGTATAAGTTTTTTAAGTTTGCAATTTAAATGTTATTTTTTGAAGTTTTTAAAATTGTAATATGTTTGTTTGTTTTTTTTTTAATTTATATCTTTAATGTTTTTTTGTTTCATAAAAATTTGGTATTGTATTTTGAATTTTAGTATAAGTTTTTTAAGTTTGCAATTTAAATGTTATTTTTTAAAGTCTTTTAAATTGTAATATGTTTAAGATTATTATATTATTAAATCTTATGATCTTAAACATGTTCTTCCAATAACTAATTTCTTAACAAAAAATCTAAGCTAATGATCTTACATTATTTTCATAATATTTTTACTTTAAAACCATCCAAAAATATTCTCCCAATGAAATGCCTACAAACAACCTCCCAGAATACCTTAGCCTTTTTAGTACTCATCTATGTTCCGAACCAAAGAAAAGCAAAGTAGTTTTTAACTTAAAATAGTTTGCATCTAAGCCTTTTATTATTATTTTTAATTTTAATTTCTTTTTATGAACAGTTCTAGTGGAGACTAGTAGAATCTAATCTATAATTACAAATTGTCTGTCATGATGAGATAAAATAGGTTAAAGTATTTAGGTCGCGAACGAGGCTGTCTAGAACAAACCGAATAAGGTAAAGCATTACTTTATTTTTATTTTTCCAACAATGTAATTTGCATTCATTAGAGAATCGACTAAATGCATTCTTTTTGCCCACACTTTTCTGTATCCCGTTATTATTGGTTGCCAAAATGCTACGAATACGAGGTAATCGTAAATATATAAACTGTTTCTTTACATAGAAGAAAAAGTAAATATAAACTCTTAAAAAAAGAAATACCATTTAAGGATGAAGAAAACATAGAGAAAATTTGGACCGTTTATTGATTGATACAAATATAAAATGTCCAAGATCTTCTTTATAACGTACATTGTAATATATAGATACTAAAAAATAAAGAGGAACTATTTTATTATATAGTATATTATTTCTACAAAATTCGACGACGATTCCTCATTTATCTCTCTTGCTCTCGCTCTTTTCTTTACTTTGGCCTACGTGCTGTCTCCTTTGGCCCCGCCTGCCTTGCCAACTGTTCATTACAAAACTTAATTAACTTCAGCAAATACATACACTACTACTATAACAAAAGTGATCAATGTGATTAATTCAATCCCATGATTATGTGATTCATTCAGGTGTAAAAAAAAGTGATCAGTGGCTTGCCTGGAAGTAATGTTCAAGCTTCTTTCTCAACGTTGAGTGTTCTTTCTTTAGTTGCTGAAATGTCCTCAAGCATCTGTGGATCGGTGGCAATTTAAAAGAAAACTAATTAGGGAGTCGAAAATCAAATAAAGCAAAAGTTTAAGGTTCCGTGGATTGCTTCAATTTTGTACTCCTTATTTTTATTTGTTTTCAGTTTGACCCCATAACTTTTGTAGTCCGTCATAAACGAGGACATGTAGGTGTAAGTTTAAAAGACGAACGTACCCTTCAGCGTTTCCAGCTCTGCAGTATTCTCTAAACTTTGTGCATTCAGCTTTCACCTTACTTGCCCCAATACTACAAATAAAAAAAGAAAGGAAAAAATTTGTAACATTATGTCAATACAAGCATTGCTAATTAATTAACTACGATCCTAAAGAAAATTTTATTCAAGTATATTTTGTCATGGAACGATAATGAGAATGGAAGTACGTAATTTTACCAGTTTAATTAACTACTAAAATCTTTGCATTTTTTTCTTAAATACTTCAGTTTTTTTCTTAGGATAGTGTTTGATTTTATCAGAATTACAATGGAAATTACCTTGTGCTGCTTCCCTTAAACTGATGCATGTAACTATCTAGCCGATTGAAATCAAATGATCCTCTTTCCCTGCATTGTTAAAATAAATTAGAAAAATCGAAACAAATTACGCAAAAATAGTAAGAATTTAAAAAAACTACTCACAAAGCTTGGTCAATGTTATTGATTAATCGAGCTGAATCTTTGAAGTATAATGCGGAAACTTCTTCAACAAAATTAGGGTTTGCATCATCTTGGAGCTCTTCTAACTCCATGAATTGTTCGTCGAGATATCCCTGCATGCATTTTCCCCATATTAGCTTTTGATTCATTCATTTTTCATTTTTCTTAGTTAAATTAATAAGGTCATGAAAAGGATTTAGATTTTTTCTTATTTTAATAAAAAATAAATTCATAACTAGTAAGAATATAAATAAATACAAAAACACCACGAAAGAAAATTTAAAGAAACCTGATCAAAGAGGGACTGCTTAATGAGTGCCACCTGCCTCTGCATTTTTGATTAAATTTGGAGAAAACTTAACAATAAGTGAGAGAACTAATAATTCGTTTTTATCTTAGGTAATTCGTGTGGCAATGCAATACTGAAACGGTGGAGATCTGAGATATATATAGGGGAAAGATAGAATATAAAATAATTTCATATTACACATCAAAAAAGAGAAAGTAGAAAAGAGAAGAGAATATTTATAAAAATGATGGGAACCTGCAACGTAAGGGGCATGAATTATGTATTCTCATACTTCAAAAAAAAATTATAGAAAGGAAACGTGTATTCGGTTTTATCAGCTTATTTCGATAACAAGTAGATGCATTTATCAATATATTTTTGTTATATTTTATAACATATATCCTAGATGTAATTTAATGAAATATGTCTTAATATAAGTTATTATATATGTATATTGTATAGTAATGTTTATGTTTTATATTAGTGAATTCAATATAAGTTGTTTATTTATAATAAGTAGTGTCCATGAAGAATATAAACAAACTACTGTGGATGATCGATATATCTATTGCCCAACAAAATGATTGAAGTGCTTCTACAATCTAAATAAATTAATCAAGGGATCTCATGCATGAATGGAGTGTAGACGAATATATCTAATATTATTAAATACTTACATCAGAAACAGGTAAATTTCGAATTAGAACCTAAAAGCTAAACGTTGTTACTGTATGAAACACATCTTTTTGGAAATGGTAGCAAAATATATATACTAATAAAATGTATTTGGACAAGAATTTTTCTGAAAGTGAAAAAGAAAAGTTCTAATTTAAAAATGGTATACAGTTCAAGAGAAATATATTCTCAACAAATAAAATGACCGTTTCTGTCTTGGTTAATTACTCAATATTTTATACATGTTTTCACAAAGTTGTCTCTAATATTAATATATTTGTTGGATATTTTTTAAGGTTTTGATTTCCATAGTACCATGTTTAGTCACAATAAATATGAATAGAATTGGGCAACAAGAAAGGATGGTTTATTTAAAAAAAAAAAAATGGTAGAATTGATTACTTTATTTCAATTTTTTTTAGCTACAAAATTTTAAATCAGTGAACATGGATGACCAGAGAAAAAACAAGATATATATATATATATATATATATATATATATATAATAATTTCATGAAGTTATTATTCTCACATTTTCTTAAACTAAATGGACATTTACATATATAGTACACATAATTATGCAAGTTTTAAATTGGATAAAGTTGATGTTAAAGGACAAATATCATATAAATTCAGTTGATTAATCAAGAAGTTAATTATAACAAAGACATCGACATAGCTAAAAGAAAGAAAATTTATCTAGGAAAAATGACACCCACACCCACTTTCTCCTAAAGTATTAACACTTACACCCACTTTCTACTATCCATATACTTTTCTTATGTCAAATTACAACTTACACCCTCTAACTAAACTAACCTTCTCTTTCTACCTTTTTTTTTCCTTCTCATCTCTCTCTCTAACTTTTCTCTTTCTTTTCTAATATTTTTTTTCTTCAACATTTATTTTTCATTTTCATTACTAAATTTTAAGTTTAGTAACTTTAGTTGGTGATAAACATACTAAATTTTAAGTTTAGTAACTTTAGTTGTTGACAAACAAAAAAAAGTTAACCTTATACCCTAAATATTAAATCCTAACACCACATAGACACTAAATCCATATAAGCCCAAAAACGTAAACCTTATACCCTAAATCTTAAATCCTAAACCCTAAACCATACACCTTGAACCCTAAATCCTAAACCATGAATTAAAAATATAGACACATCATCCACATACCTAAACCTAAACTTTTAACCTTAACCCCTAAATCCTACACCTTGAACCTTAGACAATACAACTTGAACTCAAAACATAGACATTGAATCTATATACCATCTAAAGTCTAAACCCTAAACTATGGTGAT
>NC_025703.1:7970712-7976928 GCF_000633955.1 Camelina sativa | reverse complement strand
TTATACCCTAAATATTAAATCCTAACACCACATAGACACTAAATCCATATAAGCCCAAAAACGTAAACCTTATACCCTAAATCTTAAATCCTAAACCCTAAACCATACACCTTGAACCCTAAATCCTAAACCATGAATTAAAAATATAGACACATCATCCACATACCTAAACCTAAACTTTTAACCTTAACCCCTAAATCTTACACCTTGAACCTTAGACAATACAACTTGAACTCAAAACATAAACATTGAATCTATATACCATCTAAAGTCTAAACCCTAAACTATGGTGATGTTTGAACATGCAACAAACTTGTCAATAAATTTCATCTGGATTGCTTGTCCACGTGGTCAGAATTTGGTGGATAGGCTTTGAGATTAATAATGACCATGTTTATTGTGTAGTATGCTTCTAGTGACACTTCTAAGTTCTAATATACCTACTTCTAGCTGAAAAATAGTACAAAAACATTTAGCTAAAAGAAATCTATGTGGCTAATTTATCTTGGACAAATTTCTGCTCATGTAAAGAATGAGCAAGATATTATAAGATAAGTATCCATAACTACTAATCCACATGATTGATATTCAATGTTCTAAATAAATCAATGTTGTTAATTTTTATTTTGTTTATTAACCACTTATGAGTGTATATGTTTCTGGACCAACACAAAATATGAAGCAAGGAGCTCATGGTGTCTATGGATTTAATTGTGTGGATGTTGTATGATGATTCTTTGGTCTGTCTACATTGGTATCCACAAAAAAATATCCACATGATCACATCCATAGCCACCATTCAACTGCTATTCTTCAGCTTAATGTCTAGATATGCTTTGTAAATCTATGGAGACCTATCCACAGTTTCTCTATCCACTAAATTTTTTTTTTTTTTTTAAAGTGAATAGTTTTGGTTTTAGGTTCAAGGGTTTATGTTCTAGGATTTAAAATTTAGAATTAAAGGGTTTTGTACTTATTTGGTCTATGTTGTGTTATGGATAATATGCTATGGATAAAGATCTAACCAAATTTATGTATGTATATTTTGTATGAATAAACACAAGTAACTATCTATTAACAATACTGCAATTGATTATCCACTTATAATTGAAAAAATGTTCAACGACTGATGGATACTGTATAATCTAAAAATTTATAAAAAATATAGCAATATGTATCTTAAAATATAGAAAATATATAATCATAACATATTTTATATAAATAAATAGAAAATTTGTTATATGATAACAAATAAATATATTTTACTTTGTTAAAGTGTTAACAACAAAAAAGAAGAGAAAAAGAGAGAAAAGAATGAGAGAAAGAGGAGAGGGGCAAAATCGTCCAAAATGTGTGTATCCTTACAAAAAACTTGTAAAAGTATAGGAAGAAAGGAAAGTGGGTTTTGGTGTCACAACTCAACACCAAAGTGGGTTTTCGTGACATTATCCCATTTATCTACTACTAGTTATATTTTTGTATATAAAATATAAAATCGAGTTTATTGGGTGTATTACACAATTCTTGGGCACTACAAATTTTATTGTGGGAATTCCAAAATTCTCTACCGTTAGACAAAACAACAATGAAGTGAAGGTGTGTGCTGGTGAGAGGGTGTTGTGTGCCAAAGAAAGGCTAGTGCTTGTGCGGATGCGTGCGTTTCCTATACTTCTATTTTGTTAAAAGAGTTCCTAAAAAAATTAATGGAGGATATGAGATACGCCAAACGAAAAAAAAAAAAAAAAAAAGAGAGAGGGAATAAGATACATATGTCCAACGAGTAATAATAAACCATAAATTTCTGTTATTGGAAACAAGGAACAAGTATCTAAAAAGGAAAAACTGAACAAAAAGCAGAGAACATAACAATTGTGATCTAAATGATTGACACAAAGACATAAAAGATCTTTTTTATCATTACAGCATGATTTGTTCCTTCTCTCTCTATCTCTCAGACAAGCATCGTGAGATATATCGAATTACACAAGAGAGAGAGAGAGATTGATCATGTACAGAAAACTTCAGCTTTATTTATTCGTCCGTCCACCAAACCAATCTCTCACATAAAGAGACTTGTCTAGTACATATTTTTGGGTGGAAGTGGGTTTAGAATATAAGTTTTTATTATTGCTTGCTGTCTCATCTCGATTATTCTCCTTAATTCCGACCTTCCCCTCTAACAACAAATTATTTATACCCAAAAAATTAGATAGAAACAAAATCATGCAAACTTGTGAGGTTTAACATCATAAATAGACAAGTGATCATATATTTTAACATCATAAAAAGACAAGTGATCATATCTAACTAACCTTGGTATTTAAATCTAATGTCATTTTGTTTACATTTGTTTTATCATAGTGCACCTCTCGTTGGGAGAAAATATGTAGGGGTTTAGTTTAACTATTAGGAAATTACTAGACTATAGGCTAGGTCAAGAATATAACTTATACCCATATTCAAGACAAAATCAGTCTTCTGATTCTTTTTAGTAGGTTAGCTTGTTCCACTATTAGTTCCTATGAATGAAAGATTAATACATGTTTAGTTGGTTTTTAAAATGATATATAGATATTCTTCGGAAAGTTTGTCTTGAGATTTTTTTGTTTGATAGACATGATGCGAGAATTTGTGCTACTAAAGTTATAACAAGTAGCTATTAGCACCTAATTTGAACTAAGTATTTCGTAAAGGGCACAATGTTGATTGGTTCCTGATTGAAGATGACTCGTTAAAAGTTCACAAATGTCGACACGAAAAGAGTTTTTTCTTATAATTATGCAGATTACTCCATTGAAACATTCTTCTCAAACAATATCCAATTATTTGAAAGACGTAACTTCAATCATCTATCACCCCGTTAAATAAAGTATATGCTAAACACACTTATTTTTATCCTCTGTCACCTTCATGAATAATTACACCTCTGCGATATTATGAACATGATTCCCCTCAATCCGAAAAAGCTATAATCCTATACAATTATTTAAAAACCAAATAAATCGGCCGATAACGACTAATCATAATCATAAAAGTAAAAAAAATATATATATATATAGACCCGAGTTTACATTAAATCATAGGGAACCGTCTTCCGACATAACATGTTAATAATATCCAATTTCATTTACTCATCCCAACTAAAAAATACTATCAATATTTTTTTGCCACGTCAGCAAGAGGCGACTCGATAGACGATTAGGTCTTCTTGTCTGTAATACTACGCATTGAGTGTTTGGCAGCCAGCCGCCAGGGATTTTTCCATGACAGAGGAGGTTTCCAGTGGTGCCACCGCTCCCGGCTCCAGTCCATCACGGGAGGAACCAAATCCGAGTTCGAAATCTTATGCTAATGTTGTTGATAGTAGGCCTAGCCTTTCTAAATTTGATGTTGAAGTCTCGGTAGTGGATGGCAAGGCCACAGTGGCAGTGCCAGATGCAATCCTCACTGACTCAGTTCCTTTGTGGGAAGACTTCCTTGTTGGTCGGTTTCCCTCTGCGGCTCCCCATGTCGCCAAGATCCATGTTATTGTGAATAAGATCTGGAATTTGGGGGATAAAAATATCAAGATTGATGTGTATGCGGTCAATGAAACCACTGTTAAGTTTAGGATTCGTAATGCGTCAGCTCGTCTAGGTGCGCTAAGAAGAGGTATGTGGAACATCTGTGCTTTACCCATGGTTGTTTCCAAATGGACGCCAATTGTGGAAGAGGCGAAGCCTGAGATTCGTACCATGCCTTTGTGGGTCACGGTGAAGAATGTTCCTCATTCTATGTTTTCGTGGAATGGTCTTAGTTTTCTTGCGAGCCCTGTGGGAGAGCCTAAGAGATTGCATCCGGACACTGAACTCGTTACTTGTTTTGATGAGGCTAAAATATTTGTTGAGGTTGATCTGATGAAGGAGCTGCCAAAAACTTATTTTTTTACAGTTTGGGGAGAGGATTGTTGTGTCCACTATGAATACCCTTGGTTGCCACCCCAGTGTGGGCAATGCAGGAAGTGGGGTCACTCGGATGATGGTTGTCTGGCTAAGTTGGGGAGGTCCCCCCTCGATCAAGCCCCCCACCAGCCCCCAAAAGTGTATTGGTTGTCTCAGTTGATGCAACAGAGTCGGTTCCTTCCTGCTCTGCTGCGATTGTACCTACTACTACAGTGACAGGCCATTCAGAGGACCGCGTCAAATTACCAGGTCCAACACTTGCTGCAGATGAAGGGGAAGGGACAAAAGTAACAGGCTCAGGCGGTAAAACTACAAATAGTGCAAAAAAACAGTTGGTGTTTGACCAGGAGATCGCTTCTCCTTCTCGTTATGCCGCTCTTAGCCATACTGATAGTGAGGAGAGTGAGATAGTGACAGAGACTGATCAAGCGGATGTTGAAAAATTTGATATCCCACAGGTCTCTGAAGCAGAAAAGAAGACTGTCATTGACTCTGTTCGCCAGCAAGCTGCGTCAGACTCTGGTCTGCGATTGCAGTTGCCCCAGTCATCGAAGCAGGCTCATAAATTCTTGTCCACTTCTTCTAAGCCAGTAAAGGACTCTGTCCCGAACGGTCTCAGCAGAAAGAACACCCAAAAAAGAAGATAATGTCGGGTTTCTTCTGGAATATCCGAGGTTTGAATAAGTTAAATAAGCAGGATGTTATTCGGGATTGGGTTAGGAAGAACAATTTTCAGTTTGGCTGTATTTTGGAAACGAAAGTTAAGGAGCCTCATGTAGGTAAGGTGCTGAAACATGCTATTGGTAATTGGAATTTGGTCTCTAATTATGAGTTCAGTAGGTTGGGCAGAATCTGGGTTGTCTGGAGTCAGCATACCAAACTACAAGTCGTTTTTAAAAGTGGGCAATTAATATCGTGTTCGGTTCAACTAAGTGGAGTTACGGATGAATTTTGGTGTTCGTTTATCTATGCTAGAAACACTTCCGAGTAACGAAAAGAGCTCTGGCAGGATTTGAAGCAGCAACATGACCTTGCCACCTTACGAGGCATGCCATGGATACAATGCGGAGATTTTAATGAGACACTTGATGTTGAGGAGCATTCTAACTCTGTTGTTATGCCTATTGTCTCTTCTGGGATGCAAGATTTCCAGGACGTGTGTCGCTACTGTTCTTTACTGGAGCTTCGGGGTCTCGGCCCGACGTTTACTTGGTCTAATAATCAAGAATCTGGCCTGATTTGCAAAAAGTTGGACAGAGTCCTTCATAATGTTCATTGGTATGTTGTTTTCCCAACCTCTTACTATGTGATGGAAGCGGGTGGATGCTTTGACCACCTCCGAGGCAAGATAAACTTATCATCGAACATTCAGCAAAGGCGAGGGCCTTTCAAGTTCACTAACCTGATGTCTTCCCAGCCAGAGTTCTTGCCGCGTGTTGACCGGTTTTGGCATGAAACTCCTAGTCTATATCATTCCACCTCTTCACTGTTATTTTTGAGTAAGAAGATGAAACAGATAAAACTTTTGATTCGTGAGATAAGTCGAAATACGCTCTCTGACATTTCCCGCCAGTCCTCAGAAGCCTATGCGGATCTTTGTGCAAAACAGCTTGGCTCTTTTTTCCACCCTTCTCCTCAGGATGTTGCTGCTGAATCTTTAGCCCATACACGATGGGAGAGAGTTGCAGGGTTGGAGGAACGTTTCCTCAAACAACGGTCTAAGTTGCATTGGTTAAATGTGGGGGACAAAAACAATAGAGTGTTTTACAATGCTAGAAAGGAACGTTTTTCCCAGAATTTGATTCATGAGATAACAGACCCACATGGGGCTTGTCTTACCGATATGGAGAGTATTAAAGCTGAGGGCATACGTTTTTTCTCCCATCTATTGACACATAAGCCTTTGGAGTTTACTGGTATCACTGTTGATGCTTTGCGACTGTTACTTCCGTTCCGGTGTTCTGTGCACGAGCAGAATCAGCTAATTATGCATGTTACAGCCGATGAGGTGAAACAGGTTCTCTATTCCATGCCTTTGAACAAGTCTCCTGGCCCGAATGGTTACACGGTAGAGTTTTTTAAGAGTTGTTGATCTATAGTCGGCTCAGATCTCACAAATGCTGTTCAATCTTTTTTCATGTTTGGTTTCCTCCCAAAAGGTCTCAAAGCCACGATCCTTGCCCTTATCCCTAAGACAACTAACAATCGGGAAATGAAGGACTACAGGGCTATCTCCTGTTGCAATGTCTTGTACAAGATCATCTCGAAGCTCCTG
>NC_025703.1:7965641-7970652 GCF_000633955.1 Camelina sativa | reverse complement strand
AAGGCGAGTGGTTTCAACAGTGGGTTGGTATCCATGTGTTTGGTTTGTTGACTCTGTTCCAAAGTATTCTTTCATGCTCTGGCTTGCTGCGCGACACCGGCTTACTACCGGAGAACGCATGCTATCCTGGAACCGCGGTTTGAATCCCTCGTGTGTGTTCTGTCAGGCGCCAGTCGAGACCCTTGGTCATCTTTTCTTTGCTTGCCCTTATTCGGTTCGAGTATGGGAAAACCTCACCCGCCAACTCTTTCGCCACTGCTACTCAACCTGTTTCACTCAGATTCTGTCTCTCCTTTCGAGTGCCACGATCATAGGTACAACGTGTTTCCTTCTACGCCTTATCTTCCAAGCTGCTGTTCACTCGATTTGGTTGGAGCGTAACCGGCGACGTCATGGGGATAAATCTACTACCTCTGCGCAATTAACCAAGTTCTTGGATAGACTGGTCCGTAACAAGCTCCTTTCGCTGCAGCAACACACGACCAAGTATGCTGATGGCCTGCAACTATGGCTTGCAACTCGACATTGACTCATTCTCCTCTTTTACTTTATTCCAATTTTTAAAAAACTTGTAGGCAATTTGCACAATTCTTTTAATTCAAGGACACATTTATTGTAAAAAGAAACTTTTTTTTGTTTTGAATATATTTTCACATTCATTCAAAAAAAAAAAAAAAAAAATACTATCAAATTTTGAGTAGCTGTTGTGGTTGAAAGTTGAAACAATTTTTTTTTTGAGTATAAATGTGACAGGTGCAAAGAATTTTTTTAAAATGGTGCTATTGCTAACATAATGGCCACTGCAAAGAAGTTTGAATATGTGTTTGTGTAGATGAGGTTGCACAGCCATAGGAAACAAATATCATTACTGTTAATACAATCAAAACTGGTGACAAATTCAGGACGTCTGACCATTTATTAGAGGATTTGATTTACATATAGAAAGATTATAAGAGATGACAAATTCTTCTATGAACACGATTTTTAGCATTGTTCTTATAATTTTTAGTATCATTTGAGTGAGGCTGGAACTCTAAGATATCCTTGGTGGCTTATTTAGAACATGGCAATTGGTACCCAAGATATTAAAGTAGATGTCTTAGTTTCTTATCATCCCTACAGACCACCTTAACTTTACGTTAGAGAACATTTTCCATAGAAGTCCATTTAGAGTATAGTGGTCGTTTAGTCTCTAGAACCCAAAAAACTTAGTTAAACATAATTTAGGACTTAGCTTAGCTAACCCTTTTTCAAAAAAAAAAAAAAAGCTTAGTTAAACATAATTTAGGCTCCTACCGGCCACCATTTACTATCATTTATAAAGGCTTAATTTATGGTAAAATATAGATCAAACTCTAGTGTTAAAAATATCTCTTTCTAGTACTATTGCATCATAACTCATGCATTTGTGGTCACATAAGACTATAATGTGAAGTACTAAAATATGTGGTCTAACTAAGTTCAAATACTTTTCTCAAAAAGAACCAAGAACTTTGTTTCCAAGTGCTTGTGCGGCCATACATACAACAATGACTGAAAATCTATAGTGCTAGGTGTATATGGCCACCTCAAACGCTTCTACCAATATAACTGGGTGACACAACCGGCGATTGATATATGTTGGATCCATTCAAACCGAAAAATAATTACAAGAATAATCCTTATACAAGAGCCGTACTAGTCGTTAGAGAAGCGAAAGAGACGGTAGATTGAAGCACAAGGAAGAAACATATTTAAAAGGTATGAAGATAATGTGAATACACATTTTTATTTTTTTCCTGATAACAAATGTGAATACACACATTTGGAGAAATGTTGACACATTTTTACTATTTTAGCATTAAAAAGTGGCTCGTTTGGAATATTTTTAGGAACTTATATGGGGGCTGAATTGCAATCATTTACAAAATTCGACTTCAGGTTCCCTTTTCATTTTCTTGAAATTATTCCCAACGCAGCATTGATTCTCTACTCCTGATTTGATTTGTGCTTCCATTGCTGAAAGCAGCTTCACACCAAAGAACAAATACTCTTACCTTTTTTGAGTCTCTTTCTTTTCTGCTTATATCCATTTTAATGTTCGAGTCGAACATTTAACAGTAGATATGGTTGAACGGTAGCAATAAATTTATAATTTGTAACATTTCTTATTGTCTAATCTCTAAAATAATTAATAAGAATGCCATAAACATTAAAATCAGTGATTGTATTGTAAGTTACGCTTATCTTATGTAAGTATGACGTGATACTGAGAAATGTGTTTTGACTGTTTGGTAAGTCTGTTGTTACAGTTTGCTCTATTTTTTCTTTTTTTTCTTTGGTAAGAAGTATTCTCTCTCTCTCTAATGGCTCAAAGCTTGGTTTGTTTCGTCCTCAAACCAGGAACATCCTCTGCTTTAATCCGGTCTTCTTCATTCTTTAACACAACAACATTAGATTTTTCAGATAGCCTGGATCGCGCTGTTGCCTTTACTCAAATCCGCACCATTCACCGAGCCATTTGAGTGAAATGCCGATGGCCTTGAGGGCTCTAGTTTCAACGATAGCGGGGAAGCAGAAGGAGAAGTTTCAGTCCCATGTTTTGTTCCCATTCCTATGCTAAGCTGAGACATACCAACCAGCTCGTCCATGTTCACACGTTCTTTAGCAAATCCAGGTTTTGGTTTTAGGACCTGATGATGCTGAGAAGAAGTCTCAGCTTCGAAACCATGTTCTGTTCCCTGAAGTGATGTGGAAGTCGCAGGGAGCCAAATCGTGTAAGTGACTGGAAAACAAGGAGGATAGAAACCTCCCGGGACTAGCATTGGTGAAACCCCGTTCGATGGTTCTATAGCTTCTTCAGGTTTTTCCTGTGGTAGCGCCTTGGCTATGACCGCTTCAGGTTCCGTGGTATTATTGAGTGAGAGCTCTAGTGAAGGAAGGTAACTTTTGTTCTCAAGCTCCTCGCTTGGAGAAGAACGGTTTACGGTTTGGTCTTCTTGTATTGGCGATGAATCCGTTACCTAAAAGGCAGCAAAACAGAGGAGACACACACTCAATATACAAGTTTCCCAAATATTAGAAATAACAGAAAATCCATAAAGTGATAATGATGCAAACCATTTCATCAGTAACCATGTCAAAGAGGCTAGACCGTCTTTTCCTGCGGCTGGAACTCGTATGGCGAATGAAATACTTTTGAGCATGACTAGCCACTTGTGTAGGAGTTCTTGAAGTTACATAGTTTCTTGAAATACCACGCCAATCTCCTTTCCCAAGTTTCTGAAGTCCGACTAAGAATAGCCTGTGTTCTTCCTCAGTCCAAGGAATACCTATAGTAACCCCAATATAACATGTCACATTTCATAACCAACCACATAATGACCATAGACTTAAAAGTCCAAGACCAACAAAAGAAACTAAATTAATCCAACAATTCCACTAACCGGTTACACCTAAAACCATTTTCAATTCTTGCAATAACCATTGACCACTACCAATTCCTTAAAGCATAAACCTTTAGAGCAATTTCAATTACAAAAGTTCAAAACTTTGCAATCAGAGACTCTCACATTAACAACAATGGATTTCTTACAAAAATAGAAAAGATTTAAAAAACGTAAAGTCGTGTCCTTTTTTACCTCGCTTCCTCTCTCCACGACGGTGACTAGAACCAGAACCATGAGCAGGATCATCAGATAAGTACCCTTCATTATGATGCAAACCAGAGTATCGGGCATGATCGGATAACGGCGAGTCGTTATGATTAGACGTCGCTAAAGGAGACGACGGAGATAAACGGTGGTGCGTAGTCGCAGCCGCCGCAGCAACAGCCAATGCAGAGAGATTACCCATACTCGCACTCTTCTTAATAATCGAACCATCCGTTAACCTCACACCGAACAGCTTCACCGCCGAGGAGGAACAAGACCCTCCTCCTCCTCCTCCACCACCGCACGTACCACGCGTTGGACACGTGCGTGAGTTGTGTCCATTGTTGCTACAATGCGAACACCGACGAGTCATTCGCACAAAAACACACAAACAAACAAGAAAAGAGAGAACCTTTTTGGTAATAAATGCTTCTTCTTGAAAACAAGTTTGTTTCTTTTTTTTGTGTGAAGTATAACACGAATTGAATTCAATGAAGATTTTTTTATTTTTTTTTTATTTTTTAGATAAGAGATAATTTGTAACCATGGGAAAAGACTTGGTTTTGATTTCTTATGGAAAAAAAAGAAGTCAAGGGTATTTTCGGTAATTTGTGTTTCAAAAGATGAGAGGATTGTGCTGGATCGTACGTTGAATTCGCGTTTTTTATTACTATTATAAGCTTTTATTTATCCTTTTATCTTACCTGGAATTTTTGTATTTTTTTTTTTGTATTAAGATGACAAACAACAGATTTATTTTTTTTATATATAGAGGATAATTTTTAAAAATAGAAACAATGGTACCGACAAATTCAGTTCTTGTAACCAAGATAATGAAAATAATATAATTTAAAGATGGATAATATTATTTAAAACCTAAATCTGTCCCGATACTCACCAATAAAGTAATGTTTTTGACTTCAATCCACTTGTTACGCGATCTATCTATTTTATATAAGAAAGAAGAAGCACGTGGTCTTACAAGATAAAACGTTTTGAATATATGAAGATGAGACAAGTGGTTTATATTTAAAGAGATTTTGATATTAGTATCACAAAGCGTAATTCACACATATTATTATGTGATAGTTTCTTTAATTAGGTACGAAAATGTGATTGAGATTTGAACAAAAAAAGGCTTTCATAACTTATCCTTGTCATAATTAACTCTTTTTCTCGTTCACAAATCTTAAAAGAAGTATACATCCACAAGGTTAAAACAAACGCATTTGACTTTCATTTATGTTTGAATTTTTATGCCCAAGCCAGACGTGAAAGCAAAAAAGATTTAAAAGAAACACACTTACACAAACCTAAACAAGCTCATCGTTGTTATGATTAATGTTTTTAACTGTTCGGATATACATGAAGTTTTGAGT
>NC_025703.1:7960277-7965607 GCF_000633955.1 Camelina sativa | reverse complement strand
CCCCCCCCCCCCCCCAGATTCTATTGTGTTACATATATTGTACACTTTACAATCAATAAAGCATCAATCACAAACTATTATATGGCATATCCAAAAACCCTATTTTTTACTAGCTTCCTTTTTTTTTTTCCTTCACGCCAAACCTGTCCGGCGACTACTACACTCTACCGTTCTTGGAAATTGAGCGTTCTTATGCCGAAAGCAAACATAAAGGCAAAAAACAGAGCGAAGCCAACTAACACGGTAGCAACCGGGACCATGAAATCTGCGTCGTATCCATAGTTGTTTTCAATGTACCACTTTATCGTCGGATCAGTTGTCATACCCGGAACTTTAATCGTATCCTCCACGTCACCGTACTGCGAGACAATCAAACCGTACACAGTCCAAGCTACTGGACAGATCCAGTAATACCATACCCACCATTTCGGGATTCTCTGCAGAATAAAATAAATCAGCTTATATGATCGATTTTTTTTTTAAAAAAAGCCCTTAGGGCTTGAGCTTTCTTGCCACAAACGTAACCGAAACTAACCGGTCTAGGGATAACAAAACCAGAAAATAGGTTGAAAAGCCCGTAGAAAGCTCCGGCAAAAACGGCTGCGACTTGCTGGTTCGGAGTGAGGGCAACTGTCATCATCCCATAGTATGTGAAGTAGAGGAAGGAGAAGAATGAAACGAAGAAAAACCAAAAGAATTTGGCGAGTTTCCATTCGAAACAGAGCATTGCGTATATAATTAGTGTATAATATGTAGTTTGGAGCAGCACATACGGTATTTCACATACCACCTGAAACCAAGCTTTAGTTAGAGACTACTCTACCACTCATCAAGATTTCTTGTTAAACAAGTATACCTAAAACGGTTCAAGTTTAATCTCACCTGTGCTAGGGCATATGGTAAAGCAGAGTACATTTCAGCAGCTCTTTCTCTATAGAATACAGTTCGCTCCACTGCTATTAGCGGTTGGACAGATGAAGAATTATTTATTCCCACGAATAAAACTGCAGCGTACATTGCTCCAATAACCTTTGTAAGATCATTTGCATTGTCCCTGTTTGTGAAAACAAAATAGTATAGAGTCAATGTAAGTATGAAACCCTGATACTAGATTGATTCATTCAAGTCACTGATCACAAACCTTTTTGTGCCAACTTTCCAAAAAATTGATCCGATCATTAGAGCTGAGACCAATGTAAAGAAAAATCTTGCTAGATTGTAATCAGGAGTTCTCCAATAAGTTATCCACTGCTTCCACAGACAAGATTTGAATTGTCCTAAAGATGATTGTGAAAACTGCGTAGAGAAATAGAGATCACTTGCTCCTTGTGGTGGTGTGCTTAGTTCCTTTACAAGATTCTTGTTTTGTCTACACCAAGAACAACTCTAATTGAGTATAAAATATTGGAAATGACCTTAGCTTTAAATATTAGGTTTGACTTACTGATATAAGGATGATGTATTGTAATGCTCAGCAAAATCTATCTCAAGTTTTGCTTCTGCAGCCATTGAGCTCACTTCTAGCATCCATGTCGCCGGATTATACTTCTCTTTGATTTTTGGAACTCCATGAATCGCCTGCGGTTTCTCAAAAGAGTACTGATCAGGAAAGTTCTTAACAGTTTAATATCAAAGTCTTATCAAATTAAAAATGTAGAATCTGACCTGAAAATATTCAATAATCTTGTGGGAGTTTTGACCTAAAGGACCAGCATATATGACTTGTCCTCCTCTCTTCATAAGAAGAAGTTCATCAAAAGCTTCAAAGATATCAATGCTAGGTTGGTGGATTGTGCAGACCACAGTTCTTCCTGTGTCAACTGTGTTCCTCACTGTCCTCATCACAATCGCTGCAGCCCTAGCGTCAAGACCAGAAGTAGGCTCATCCATGAAGATTATGGATGGATTCGCCACTAGTTCCACTGCAATTGTCAGTCTCTTCCTCTGTTCTGTTGATAACCCTGTGATCCCTGGAAGCCCCACAATCGCATCTTTGAGACTCTCTAGCTCTACTAGATCCATCACTTCATCCACAAATCTCTACAAAAGTCCGCTTATGTGTTAAGCCTTTGGCTTGAGATATATCTCAAATGATGTGTGAAGTTTAAAAGAAGAAGTAATTACTAATTTCTCATCTTTAGTGACTTCTTTTGGGAGACGAAGGAAAGCAGAGTAGATGAGAGACTCTTTCACAGTGACTTGCGGTGAGTGGATATCGTTCTGTTCACAATAACCAGAGATTCTTGCAAAGGTTTCTTGTCTTTTAGGGAAACCGGAGATTCTGATGTCTCCTTCGATGTATCCACCAGTTTTACGGCCTGCCAAAACATCCATTAAAGTTGTCTTACCAGCTCCACTTACTCCCATCAAAGCTGTTAATACCCCTGGCCTAAAGACCCCTGTCACTTCCCTTAGCAGCTGAAGCTTATCCTTGGAAACTCCTTGTTCCTTCATTTCCTGTTTTTTTAGGGGTTTTATATCATTATGTTTTTGTGTAAACACACTCACTTTAGTCTTTTGGATTTGGTGTTACCTTAGGCATGTCGACGTAGTAGTTGACATTATCAAAAGACATTGTGAGAGGGGTAAAAGGTAGAACCATTCCTCTTTTCGCATAAACGTTGTTACTCTTTGAGCCATTCTCTGCTCCGTTTTCTTCTGCATTTTCTTTTGAAATGGCTGCTTGTGGTTTGTCAAGTGCTAGCGTACCAATAAACGTAATGTCAGGGTAGGAAGAAACGAAAAGAAATGTCACATTCATGTGTTTCCATACCATAACCAATTTAATAAGCTATGAGTGAATTTTCCCATGTTTGTTATGTATTATATTTAGGTCTCAGGTTATTGTAGATATGTGATTCTAATAGATCATTATGATCAAAATAATCAATCGATATAAGTGTACTTACGGTTTAGATATGCCAGAGCGAAGGTAACAAGGATGTTGAAGAGAACCACAAACATGAGAATGACTCCTACCCCGATCCAATACCAGTTTGGATCAGCGAAAATATCGAATATCTCAAGAACAGCCAACCCTAGCGTCGTTGAGTTATCAGAAGACTGTAAGGAAAGTAAAAGGGAGTTTCCTGATTAATCATTAGAGTAATTAAAAATGAAGAAGTTATATAAGAGAATGGCAGAAAGATAGGTTGGAGAGTTTACCGGTTGATTCATCCATCTAGGAGCCAACATTTCATTTACAGTTAAAGCGTCGTAAGTGTAAGCCATTGGTGAAACCCAGTAAGCCCATTTCCACCATATAGGAAGGTCACCTGTTAACCACCATCAAAACATAAGAACTGCATATTTTTAGAAATCAGTTTGCATGTTACTGTTTTTTTGAAGGTATAAGGTATGTATGTAATATAACCTTTAGGAACAACGAACCCTCCAAGCAAGAAGAGGAGCATAACAACTAGAGCTCCTCCAGTATTAGCAAGAATCATCGATCTGCAAACTGCCGCACTGAATCGAAATATAGAACCAGCCATCTGCTGTGTCAGAAATATCACCAACAAATGCTTCAAGAACCTGAAAACAACAGAAATTAAGTTGATAGTGTAACTTGTTTAAGTTGACAATGTAACTTGTTGCGGGTTCAAGAACCATCTTCACCTGCTGAGTTCTGGAGAAAATCCGATCAAGTAATACGTAATGGAAACCCAAACAACGGATTCAAAGATGGAGATAGGAATCCCTAGGATAACTGTTGGGAGAGTGAAGGTCCAAGGAGGGTGAAACAAAAGGTCTCGTTGCTTGTAGAACACGGGAAGTCTTTGAATCATCAAAGCAAGCTCCGCGAATCCATTAAACAAGTTGACGATCATGGAGAACATCAACGCACCGATGTAGACGGCTCCATCACTCTCGTTCTTTGTCCCCATCTCCGTCCTCAGGTACACTGTAGACGCAATCAAGGCCACAATAATAATCTGAACGGTCTTAGTAACGTAGAAGAAAGAGTTACGTTTCATGAGAAGCAGTTCTCTGTCCCAACAGATCTTGAAGAGTTGAGATTTGGGAACAGAGTGTTTGCTAAAGACGAGAGAAGCAGGGTGTGATTTGAATCTGTCGTAAGGGACGGACAGTTCTTTTTCAAGATTGGCTCCGACATGGAAGGTTCTGAACCGTTTGGAGAATTCCGAGACTGGAATGTAACTGTATGGTTTCGTCGTGTCTGCCCAATACTGTTCTTGGTCTTTCCTTGAAGTTACCTGTTTACCAACGCAAGTGGATCAGATATATTTTCTTCTATAATAATGATTAAAATTAGGGTCATTTTGGTAAACGCCCATATAGATGTAATAATATGAGAATTATAAAAAATAAAACCACAAATGTAAAAATTAATCTTATAAATTGTGCATCACCTAGTTAAGTAAAAAGTTCACTATTAATTCTAGGTTAAGTAACAATTTTTTTGTTAGGATGAACAAAATAAAATAAGATATAGACCTCTTGCAAGAAATCTGCAGTGCCTTTGCGGTCAGGACACTTGAAACCGCAAGTCTCGAAGAAGGCAAGAACATGATCACGTGGACCTTGGTACACGATTTGGCCCTCTGACAATAGAATGATATCATCGAAAAGTTCGAACGTTTCAGGAGCTGGTTGTAATAAGGACATGAGAACCGTTGCGTCCGTGAACCGAACAACCTCTTGAAGGCATTTCACTATTTGGTACGTTGTTGAACTGTCAAGACCTGTCGATATCTCGTCCATGAACAATGTCTTTGTTGGTCCCACTATCATCTCTCCTGTTTTGTTTTTTTAAGGAAAAGAAAAGAAGTTGTAATCGTGTGACTTGCGGCTCATGGAGTTAACATGGATATGGGAGTAGTTGAAGAACATAGAAAGTTAAAGGGAACCTGTTGTGACTCTTTTCTTTTGACCACCAGAGATTCCTCTAACCATCTCATCTCCGACCACCGTATCTTTGCATATGTCAAGTCCTAATATCTGAAGAATTAAAAAAAAACAAAAAAAATATCCAATAGTTACCCCAATTTGTCAAACCAAATTAGACTAAAATGTTTACTATTGGGGTTGTTGAGTCAAAAATGAAGAGTCAAATGACTTTTAGGTGAAAAGTTGAGACTTGGGAGTAGGTGAATGTGTGTGTATCCACTAATGGCGTGAGTTGGAATTTTTAGATGGAAAGACTTTCTATCTCTGATTATTTTCAATGCATGCATCTATCTTTTAAAAATATATCTCTATTTGTTAGTGGATCAAAGATATTTTGGCAAAAACAAATATCATATCATTTCACAAAAACTCATACTTAATTAATCTCTTTAACCCATACATTTTGTAGCTGCTATTTT
>NC_025703.1:7940933-7960021 GCF_000633955.1 Camelina sativa | reverse complement strand
GCGGCTCATGGAGTTAACATGGATATGGGAGTAGTTGAAGAACATAGAAAGTTAAAGGGAACCTGTTGTGACTCTTTTCTTTTGACCACCAGAGATTCCTCTAACCATCTCATCTCCGACCACCGTATCTTTGCATATGTCAAGTCCTAATATCTGAAGAATTAAAAAAAAACAAAAAAAATATCCAATAGTTACCCCAATTTGTCAAACCAAATTAGACTAAAATGTTTACTATTGGGGTTGTTGAGTCAAAAATGAAGAGTCAAATGACTTTTAGGTGAAAAGTTGAGACTTGGGAGTAGGTGAATGTGTGTGTATCCACTAATGGCGTGAGTTGGAATTTTTAGATGGAAAGACTTTCTATCTCTGATTATTTTCAATGCATGCATCTATCTTTTAAAAATATATCTCTATTTGTTAGTGGATCAAAGATATTTTGGCAAAAACAAATATCATATCATTTCACAAAAACTCATACTTAATTAATCTCTTTAACCCATACATTTTGTAGCTGCTATTTTTTTTTTTTTTCCTAGAAGGATTCAAAATTCTTAGTTAAGAACTTATGAANAAAAAAAAAAAAAAAAAAAAAAACTCTACAGTTACACCCTAGCTAATATCATTTGACATATTAGATCTATATACTATTTTCGAAAAAAATCGCACAATATGTTGAAGGTGAAATCATTACTCTGAGAGTGTAGTCTGTGATGAGATTGCTCTTGACATCACCAGCTGCGATGGACTTCATGAAGAGATCCACTTCCGGTTCCGGCAATATCCCTGCCTCCTTCTCTCTCCTCACCAGCTCACTTAACAAATCTATAGCATCACAAACTTAAGTTTTCTTAATTTGATAAGTTCGATTATATAACACATAAGCATTTAAAATGATAATTACCGTATCTAGTGCCAACTCCTTGACATCTAGCAGAAAATTCAAGAGTTTCTTGGACAGTCATGACTCCAATATGAACATCGTTTTGACTTATGTATGCTGATGTTTTCTGTGGCACAAACTCGTTTAATCCATGCCCATTGTACGTTACACTTCCTGTGACCTGTCCATTTTCATTAATCGCATTACTAATTCAACTCTCCTTTTTATTAGTATTATTTGTAAATTGTAATTAATCATATGTGTATTAGTTAAACCTTTAAGCTTGGGTCTAGTTTTCCAGCTAACGCCAATAAAAGAGTTGTTTTCCCTGATGATGGTGGACCTAATAAAAGTGTCATTCTGCAAAAACCACCAAAACCATACATTATAATCAACATCGAGTTCATGTAAAAGCAAATTTTGAAGTTTCCCGTTACCTTGAAGGTTTGATAATACCGGAGACGTCTCTAAGGATAGTGACTTTAGTGGTTTCTGTAAAGTTAAAACCAAGCAAACGAAGACCTCTCTCTGCAATGTTTAAAGCAACGTTAGGTAATGTGGGAAGAGCTCTTTTTCCTATGTGACAATTCGCCTCTATCGTTACTTTCTCGAATCTCCCTTCCACTGTGGGTAGCTTTATTCGCACCCTGCCATAAATGATAGAAACATCACATTAAAAAGGTAAAAAGTAAAATTTCCAAAAACAGGATTTTACATCACAAGAATATTTTTTGTTGCAATAAGATTTTTTTTTTTTAAAGAGTTATAAGGACTTTGCATGTATTAGAGAAAAAAACATCGGAACACTTTTCGTAATAAATTTCAAATCTCTAAGTATATCAAACAGTCGATATGTCCGAGTGGTTAAGGAGATAGACTTGAAATCTATTGGGCTTCGCCCGCGCAGGTTTGAACCCTGCTGTCGACGTAATATTTTGTATTTTTCTCAACTCAAACCAAATTTTATCATCAAAAAAAAAATGCTAATAGATTGGTTGCATGTAACAGTCAGTCGCACAAAAATCTAGAATAATAATTAATACCTGTCGATTCGGTTCTTGAACTTTTTCAAGAACTTCTCGTTGTCTTCCTCGGTGACTTTGAAGATAGAATCGATGAACTTCTGGCGATCATCGACTCCAAGCTTGGTGACGTCGACGAGATCTTCATGAGGATGAATGATAGTGGTACGAAGACGAGTGAAGGTTGGAAGTTTCTCGAGAGCTGCCCATTTAAGAGCTTCCTCGTCGTGGTCGTTGATCGTTGAACCGCTTCTCCTTGAGAAATGGCTATTACTATGACTTGCTAACAACTCTCCCAAGCTCCTACTTAGGCTTCTCGACAACGTCTCCATTTTTTTTTGTTGTTGGAGGATTTGGGAATTAGCAAGAGAGAGGAGAAGGGTTTGTTTGTTAATGTAGTTTTTTGATTTGGTAGCCAAAGAAAAAATTTCGGAAAACAAAAAGAAAGCGTGAGGAATCTGAGGGTTGAGTGGGTGAGAGCAAGGACATGTGTACTAGTTATCTTTGTTTTGTTAAAGAAAGATTATCTTACGAAAGCTGGTGAACTAGGGAATTTTCGTTTACTATATATGGGATTTTCCGTAAACTATACATACATACTCGTTTCTTTAACAAAAGTAATAAATCAGCGACAGCTAAATACAATTAATTTAAATGTTTAATAGTATATGTAATGTTTTTAGTTTTTGGTTTTAAAAGTGAAGAACGTTTCTTGTTTGGTAATTAAGTATGGATTCAGTTTTTAAGACATTCGATGCCTTGTGTTAATTGCCATGTCAACTTGACAAGTGGAACTTGAATTTTCTGTAGAAAAAAAAATGTTTTTGATGTATTATATTTTACTTTATGTATAAACCAACTAAGACTTATAGGGGAAATGGAGTAATAATAAAGATCCATCCAAACTTATTTTCTAATTGTTTTTTATATATATATGGGGGGAGAGAGAGAGAGAGAGAGGAGAGAGAGGTAAAAGTAAAATTGCTGTATTTGGTGACCAGCTTAGTTTCAGATATGCCATGCACCACTACATAAGATGGATTTGGTGACCAGCTTGGTTCTGTTAAGGGTGAGTAATTATGATATCTCAAGGAAGATAACATTATTTCATGAAGAATTAGATAACCAACTAATTGTACTTGTAACATGAAAGCTGAAAATCTTTAAACATATTAGTGGATAAACATGGAATAAGAATAATATTTATACAAGTCAACTAGTACAAATTTATACAATTCATATTTTTACGAAACAAAATGTATGACCAAAGATGTAAATAGTTATTAATAGTAAAATATATGACACCGTTCAAAATTTATTAGTGTTGTTATAACAATTGTAAACAAAACAAAAAAGTGTTGTTACAAAAAAAAGTTTTGAGTTCAAGTAAAACACTAGAGATATCAAAAGTGTTTTTTTTAGCAACAACATTTTTAGAGTCAAATGCGACATGATCGTTGGAAATTGGTAATATTTCAGACTCTAACAATAAAAAAATGTCATTTATTATAGTAAATTTTAAAAATAAATCTACTAATTTACCTATTTAAATCGTTTAAACTTCAAAAGTTCAAAGCGTTTCCTTACTATTTGCTCATTAAATAAGAAACTCAAATTATATTGCAAGCGCCATATAATTTATCTGAAGTGGCAAAAATAACCTTGGGTAGGTAATAGAATACTACTAGTTATCAACTATTGATTTACCGGTTACCACCATTTGGTTTGTGTGGCCTTTCGTGTTTCGCCTTCTCTTCTATCGTGACCTCTAAATATGTCATGCGTGTTAATTCTTTCTTTTTTATGTCATGTATTTTGCACAGTTAACATTCTTTATCACAAACACTCGCTAGGATACTACATTACTACTTAAACTCATCCGGACATGGTCACTCCAATATTGATCAATCAAAGCTAACTATATATATGTGTATATAGTCTACAAATTATTTCTGTTTCTTTAAACACTAGTAGATTGACTTTGGCTTCGATTCTTTCTTTTAATAAATGATACTTATTGATACTAGATTTTGAACGTTAGAGTATCATTGATGATATAATTTTATATTAGTTGGAAATTGGAGGCACTCACCATTCACCAACTTAAGTCTTTGCAACGTGTTTGGCGTTGAACACAATAAACCAAACTTGTCAGTCTCAAATGTCAAAAGAGTTTGAAATTAGTCTCTATGTGGCCTCGACCGTTCGGACATAACACCAAATTAACTACTTTTACTTCAGTTTTTTTTATTTTCACTTTAAATCATAATGTCACAGATTCGTCATCTGGACGTTTAAGTTTGAGAATAAATTTGTTTCTTTATTTCCTACACAGGAGGAGTTCCTTTAATTAACTACCAAGTTTTAAATTTGAAGCTTAAGCTGGCCGAAAGAAATACGATTATGAGGCCCAAAGAATATATAGAGGCTTAGTTGAGCCTAAAGTGGCCGTTTATATATAAAATTAAACTACATAAGTGAGTCCTCCAAATTGATGACAAAAAAAAGTGTGTCCTCGAAAAAATTATCTTAATTATATAGATACCGTAAAAAATTTATATAAATCCTCAATTTCACATATCAAGCCAAAAATATTTGAATTTTTACTGACCAAAATAATTCCCAAATTTGAATTCATTTTGCTTAAATATATTCAATTGTTGGATAATTCCAAAGAGTTGAGTGAAAAGCTTAATTATATCTTCTGTAGTTTTTTTTATTTCAACAATTCTAACAATCATTTTTCTAGTTAGATGGCAGGACCGTAAAATACTATGTGAAAAAGGTCAGACAAAAAAATTACAGATAGCCAACCAATTCAAAGTATCATGGAGATTCTCGGATTGAGTCAAGTAATGTTGCAGAATCACAAGATTGATAAATCACTAAGATATGAGAATGTGCTATTAATATTAATCAAGTAGTGTTTACCGTTCAATGCATTATCTTATATATATATATATATGATGTGCATGAGATAAATATGAAATCTCTCTTAATTTTACACACGATATTGATGGCTTAAGGGACTGATCATCAATCTGTTCCACATATTTTGGCTGGGTATTTACTACGCAAAAAACCATTTGGATGTGAACATATTTTGAACATCTATTCAAACTCTCTATTGAGATATGGTTTGAAGATAATTTCAAACTCTTAGTTGAAGAAAGAAAGATTAAGCAGATTTGTAATTCTACTAGAAAAATATGATCCAAAAAATCAACCTGATAATTGAGATAAAATACTATTTTAAAATAGTATCCAAATGAATCAAATGATCATTTGACAAAATTTGTACCCCTAGCTAGCGGCTTACATAGAACTAGATTATGGCTATGGTTAATTATTTTATATATATGTTTTATATTTTAAAACAAATTTTTGAGAGAGAATCTATCTCTTAAAAAATTGCTTTAAAGATAAGTTAAGACACAAATAAGATCTAAATAATGTCAAAATACTTAGATAAGATTTATATTGTTGTAATCCTAATAGAAAAGTAGCTTAATTCTATATGTTTATATGTATATATATGAGCCTATAGATTGTCGTAATGGTGGAGGTAGAATATAAGCATGTGAATCAATTGACTATGGTGAAATTTTAAATTTAGCTGAAATTTTAAGAAAAAGAATTCAAATTGACTCTTCTAAAATAGCACAATTAACTCTTATAAAATTTTTAAATCACATAATTGACCTCAATAATTTTTTTTGGCGCTCTAGCTCCCCCACTAGATTGTTGTCCAGTAAGACATAGAAAAAAGATTTAATTTTGAGATAATTTCCAAATGTAACAAAGATAAGTTGTTCTCTATGCGTTTCTAAGTTTTAGCAATATTTGATTTGGCCATTGCTAAGTCAACTCCGACGGTTAAGTAACATATTAAATGTAAGATTTGGCATTTGATATCTAATGTTTTATTTTTATTCACAAAAGTTGTAAAAAATCAAGTGTTTTAAAAATCAAAATTTATCTTGAATTTTTTTGTCTATCCGTTTTTTTGGATTTAGGATTTGTAAATTCTGTTTGATAAAAAAAATGTTGGTTTATCTTTAGTTGTTAAATACAAAGCACTATGTTTAAACCATCAAACTCCAGCACTATCGTACTAAAATGAAAAGTTAAAAAGTTTATTTCACATATTATAGATATACAAATATTTATAATAAATAAAGACGTACGCCCTAATCCAATAGGAACATACAAATCATTTGAAGCAAGACTTTACACATTACATATCTTCTTTTAAATCAAACCTAAAAGGGGAACCCATCTCACAAAAGCTTATGCCATCTAGATGTTCTTCGAGAAGACCTGATATAATTAATAATTGCATTAATTATATAAGTTTAAATAGATAAGCGATGTTAGCGCATTATCTCGTCGGTCACGTTACATGAAATCAAAAATCAAATTTTGTTTGATGCGTTTGCTTTTCTGATACGAATAATTCTAGTGGAAGTATTATATTTAGGTTTGTAAACAAACACATATTGCAAGAATAAAAAAATAAAATCTGACAGAACCATCAAATAAAAATATTTACATCATTTTTTTTGTGCTAAAGAACCTGTTACCTGTATATCATTTGGAATTACGTCATTACATTTATCTTTCAAAACCTCAAAACAAAAATATTTTACCAAAAATATCATCATATAACGTAAGCAAGCACTATACCGCCAGTTTTAATTACGACATTGTCCCAAACATAAATAATTTGTTGGATTAGCTAAACTAACAAAAGTTAAGAGTTGTATCAATTGCGTATATGATTAATTATGTCTATCAATTCACTTTTATATATTGACTAAGGGAAGAACATGCAGAAATCTGCTTTCCATTTGGTTTTCCTTAACTTTGGAAATCAAAAGAGATTGAATTACAATAGTCACTTTCACTCATAAAAAGAAGTTTTTATTTGACTCATTGGCTTTTGGTTGATTGTGGCAGAGTTTGTTGTTTTATGACTAAAAGAGTTCAAACTAGTGAAACACAAAGAAGAGAGTTTCATATCTCGGAGTTGAAATACTAAACATAACAACTAACAAGTGGAGAAAAAGAAATCTAAAGCAAAAAAAATTGGAAAGAAAAGAGAAAAAGTGACTTTTTTTCTTTTCTTTTGCTTTAAGGAAAGAGCCAAACAGCTTGCTCGCATTGGTCCTTGACGGCTTTTACGATGTACAACCGAGTTTTTTCTTCTTCTTTTCAGATAAAAGTTGTTGTTTTCTTCTTATATACATGCACGATTATATTATTGCTTACGAAGTATATTGTATGCGTATCTCATTCAATTATTCTAGATAAGAGAAAAGACATTTTTATACTTGCATGTAATTATATATATAATAGATATTGGTATTGATGGCTGCAAATTTCTAGGATGGGAAAAGTAACAGTGATCGGGATTAGCTATAGCCTATAGGAATTTGACATGAGCATTGATGTTCTTCCTTACGTGGTTTGGTTTTTCAGTCCACATCATGAGACATGAGTTCATGACAATTGCTCGAAGAAAGCATTGTTTTGGGGTTTTAGGATATTATTGTTTTTGGTGAAAGCTACATTTATATCTTCGTGAATATAACTTAAAACTCTCAATAAACATTATTAATGGCCGAAATTTCTAAGATGAGACACAATCAACGGGAAGCCTATATATGACATGTACATGCATGTTCCTCTTATAAATCATTTCTCCGTAATACTACTATTCATTTCCATGTCTCTCTCGAACACGCAATAGTTTGTACTACGGCTATTCCACCTCTTTTTTTTTGTTTCTAATTTAATCACAGCAACTTTTAGTTGTGTCATATTCTAGAACTGCCGTTGCCTGCAGTACCAATTTATGCGATTGTTACCTTCAACATGGTTCGTTAATTATGAAAAGAATGAAAACACAAGAAATCATTAACAAAGTAGTACATCTCATGATTCAAAAAATCGACGAAGAGTGTCTTTCATATTCGGAGGAAATCAATTGTTTGTAACCAATATATTACACACGTTAAATGATTAATGTTCCGAATAAATTTGAGGAAGAGATACACATGAGGATGAAATCAAGTACACAAAATCGAGGAAAATAGCTAGGGTTTTCTATTTCGAAACGTTATTCTTGGTAAACTTCGCTATTTAATTTTGATTCTGTTTGTTGTGAAACACTTAATGGACTTCGTACAGACCAGCCCATATACCGTCCTTATGTCCTTGGCCCTTCGGCCCATGTACTATCGGCCCATCGGCCGATGGCCTTCTCGGCAACACCCTAATTCTATGTCGGTTTAGCTTTGGCCTTGTAATGTACTATATATATGCTTGTAACCTCGAGTTTAATCAATAAGAATATACAAGAGCTTTATCCCAAAACTCTATATTCATAACACGTTATCAGCACGATAGACTCCAACCACCTAAAACCCTAAAACCCTAAGGCAGCCGCCGCTTTCATCATTCTCTTCCAAAACCCTAAACCGCCTCTTGTTCTTCTTCTTCTCCGAGATCTACCTCTATTATCTCGAAGTTCTTTTGGTGATTCACGAGCATCCTTAGCTCGTAATCAAGTTACATACAAAGCTTGATCGAGGTTCGTAGTACGCGGATCGGGGGTGAGTTCAAGTACGTGCGGTACAAGGAGCTGTTCGTGGGAAGCAGTTCGTGGTTCGTGGAAGCTGTTCAAGGTTCGAGGTTCGTGAGATATCTGAAGTCTTTAGCTCCCAGATCAAAACCGGTCAGAACCTATTGGTGTTAAGGTAAACAAAATTCGAAACCCCCTCAAAACCCTATAATCGAATTTGAACCTTAAAACTAATGAACCCTAAAACATCCAAGTACACAATCTAACAAAGTTTTAAATTCCTTAAACCTAAAACTTAAAATCGGTTGTTAGGTTGTTAGATTGATTGAGAATTGCACCAAAACTTTATCAAGCTTAAAATCGGATTTGATTGTTTGAAATTGCTTGATTTGTTATGTTGCATAAGAACCTAGAATTGTTTTGTTAAAATCATAAGATAGAAATTAATCAAGCTGTTCTAGGAGATTTAAAACTTGGACTGTTCATGCATCATGATCATAATCGAATTTGCTTAGGATTGTATAATCGGCTGCATGATTTAATTTTGTGTTCTAGGATTAAATCTGTTTATTATTAAAAGTTATGTTAAATTTCTATAAAGCTAAAAACAATGAAATTGGAATTAAAATATAATTAAGATAAACTTCTAAATTTAATTTAGTGGTTATCTAAAATTCTAGCCTAAATAGGAAATTCTAAGAAAAAGGAAATCCTATCTAGAAATTGTTGCATGCATTAACATATTTGTTTTTGTTGTTTTGCATGCATGAATTTAAACCATAAAACCATAAAGTGGCAAGCATGTTTCGGTCTTAAATACCGCATGGCTCAAGGCATGGTACGGTCTCAAATACCGCATGTCCTATTGATCAAGTGCATGGTTCGATCTTAAATATCGCATGCTAACATTCGGATGTCTACTTCTGTTTTATGCAGATGGCAAACCTTAAGAGCCTAGACTATCCAATACTGAATGCTTCTGGTGACAACTACTTGCTATGGGCAATGAACACCAATATCAACTTGAAGTCAAAAGACTTGTTCGAATGCATCGAAGAGGATTCCACATGCACAGACAAGCAAAAGAATAAGTGTATCCAACACATGCATCATCACATTGCTGAGAGTCTCAAAAACCAGTACCTATTCATAGAGGATCCTCTCGCCCTTTGGACACAGCTTAAACGCCGTTACGGGCACCAAAAGACAGTGCTCCTTCCAAAGGCCGAGTACGATTGGAAACACCTAAGGATCCCGGATTACAAATCCGTGGATGAGTATAACTCTGAGCTTTTTAGGATTGTCTCAGTCCTTAGGCTGTGTGGTACGGTAGTGACGGAAAATGAGCTATTGGATAAGACATTGTCTACCTTTAGTCCTAACAATATCGTCCTTCAGCAACAGTACCGGCAAACAAAGTTTGCGGACTATGAGGAACTAAATGAGTGTTTACTGCTAGCTGAGCAGAACAATGAACTGTTGCTGATGAATAGTGCTATGAGACCTCCCGGTACAGCCCCATTACCGGAAGCACACAAAGTTGATTTGGGACAGAATAGTGCTGCAGAGCCTAACGAGCTTAGAGAGCCTAGAGAGACCAACTACGTCCACAGAGAAAGACACTACGGCCGTGGTCGTGGTGGCAGAGGACGTAGCGGTCGTGGAGGCCAAGCCGGCCGCGGACGTGGTAACAAGGGCCGCGGGCCTTTTAAGCCACAAACCAAGGCAAAATCGGTTGGTCACCGATGTGGTATGTCAAACCACTGGGCAAAGAACCGCAGGACTCCCAAACACCTTATTGATGCATACCAAGAGATCTTGAAGCTAACCTTGTGCATCTCAATGATGAAGGAGACTTCGATCATGAGAATGATGACTTACTAGAGACTTCCGATTGTTTCAAAGATGATGAATAAATTTTCGGTTTTATTTTTGGTTTAATTCTATGCTTTGATTTATTTCTATGTATTGGATGATTGATTTGGTTTAAATTTAAGAATTTTATTTTATTGCCTTATTACATTACAACACAAAATGTTGTTTTATATAGAAATGGCTGAGGATATGAGTGAGCTAGTGGTGGACAGTGGATCCAGCCACACCATATTAAAAGATAAAAGATATTTTATCAACCTCACCATGAAAAATGCCAATGTTAGTACAATTGCGGGTATAGCAAATTTAATAGATGGCTACGGCCAGGCTCACATTTTGTTGCCTAATGGCACACACATTGAACTAAGTGATGCCCTATACTCACCCAGCTCTAAGAGAAACTTATTGAGCTTTAAAGATATAAGACAAAATGGTTATCATGTTGAAACCAAGGGTGAAGGAACTAAAGAGTTCCTATACATTACAGAAAATGTAAATGGACAAAAGAAGGTCCTAGAGACTATACCTGCACTAGCCACTGGTCTATACCATGCTAGGATTAACATGATAGAAGCTAACATGGCAAAGCACAGAATATTCAACGAACAGTTCACTCTATGGCATGACCGGCTAGGCCATCCGGGTTCGAACATGATGCGTAAACTGATTAAGAGTTCGAATGGGCACAACCTTATAGAAAGGAAAGTTATCCCTAAACATCTCACGTGTGTAGCATGTGCACAAGGAAAACTTATAATACGGCCTTCACCAGCCAAAGTCCATAAAGAGACTTTAAATTTTCTGGAAAGGATACAAGGTGATATATGTGGACCAATACACCCATCTTGTGGGACATTTCGATATTTTATGGTGATGATAGATGCATCAACCAGATGGTCACACGTTTGCTTGTTATCCACAAGAAACCTAGCATTTGCTAGAATGTTAGCTCAAATTATAAGGCTAAGAGCACATTTTCCAGATTTTCCACTTAAGACTATACGTCTAGATAATGCTGGTGAATTCACATCCCAAGCGTTTAATGATTTCTGTATGTCCATGGGGGTGAGTGTGGAACATCCCGTGGCACATGTCCATACACAAAACGGATTAGCTGAATCCTTCATTAAACGAATACAATTAATAGCTCGACCATTGTTAATGAGATCGAAGCTTCCTGTGTCGGCTTGGGGACACGCAGTATTGCATGCAGCAGAACTCATACGCATCAGGCCATCTAGTGAACACAAATATTCACCATCCCAACTATTAACGGGTCATGAGCCAAACTTGTCCCATCTAAAGATATTCGGTTGTGCCGTTTATGTACCGATTGCTCCACCACAGAGGACTAAGATGGGACCTCAAAGGAGGATGGGAATATACGTTGGATATGAGTCTCCCACCATCATAAAGTACCTTGAGCCAACCACAGGAGATTTATTTAAGGCCAGGTACGCGGACTGTCAATTCGTTGAGTCCGAATTCCCTGAAATGGGTGGTGAGACTAGCAAGCTGGTCAAAGAACTTACTTGGAATCAAACATCCTTAAATTGGCAAGATCCTCGAACTCTAGCATGTGATGCAGAGGTTCAAAAGATTATACATTTGCAAAAGCTAGCTAATCAATTGCCAGATTCCTTTGCTGACCCAAATAGAGTAACAAAATCGTACATACCAGCTTGCAATGCACCAGTACGTATTGATGTTCAGAAGGAACACAATAATCAAGTTGCTACAGAGTCTAAAGCCCGTTTGAAACGAGGTAGACCATTAGGTTCCAAAGATAAGAACCCTCGGAAGTCTAAAGGTGCAAAACAGACCGAGGTTCAGGGAATTATAGAAAATGCAGACATTGCCGCGGCAAATCCTAAGGAGCCCAATGGAGTTCAGGACGCTGAACTTCAAGGTCCTATAGGTGTTGATAATAATGAAATATCAATCAATTATATAATGTCTGGAATTAAATGGAACCGTAAAGATGTCGACATCGATGATATATTTGCATACAAGGTAGCACTTGACATAAATGAGGATCTAGAACCCACATCCATATTAGAGTGCACTCAAAGCAAAGATTGGCTTAAATGGAAAGAAGCTATTGATGTGGAGTTAAACTCTTTAAAGAAGAGAAGTGTGTTTGGTCCGATCTTAAGGATAACACCTGAAATTAAACCAGTTGGACATAAGTGGGTCTTTGTAAGGAAAAGAAATGAGAAGAATGAAATCGTGAGATACAAAGCACGGCTTGTAGCACAAGGATTCTCTCAAAGACCTGGCATAGATTATGAGGAGACATACTCCCCTGTGATGGATGCAACAACATTTCGGTACCTAATAAGTTTGGCCATCAAAGAAAAACTTGATTTGCGGTTAATGGATGTTGTAACTGCGTACTTATACGGTCCACTGGATAATGAAATCTATATGAGATTACCAGAGGGTATTGAACTTAAAGCAAAGAATGGTTCTCGAGAACAGTACTGCATAAGGCTAGACAAATCGCTTTATGGACTGAAACAGAGTGGTCGAATGTGGTATAATCGCTTAAGTGATTATTTGGCAAAGAAAGGCTACAAGAACGACCCAATCAGTCCATGTATATTTATAAAGAAGTTTGCAAACAAAGGATTTGTGATAATAGCAGTTTATGTGGATGATTTAAACATCCTTGGTACCTCTGGGGAAATCGCCCAAACAGTAGAATACCTCAAGAAAGAATTTGAGATGAAAGACCTAGGCAAGACAAGATTCTGTTTGGGATTGCAACTTGAGTACAGAAATAATGGAATCCTTGTGCATCAAAAGGCATATACAGAAAAAGTACTCAAGAGGTTTAAAATGGACCAAGCTCACCCATTGACTAGCCCAATGGTTGTTAGAAGCTTAGACTTGGATAAAGATCCATTTGGTCCAAAGAAGGCCAATGAAGAAGTTCTTGGACCTGAAATGCCTTACCTCAGTGCTATAGGAGCGTTAATGTTCTTGGCTAGCCACACTATACCAGACATATGTTTTGCCATGAACCTCCTAGCAAGATATAGTTCTTGTCCGACTATAAGGCACTGGAATGGTGTTAAACACGTCCTGCGTTACCTGCAAGGAACGGCAGATTTTGGTTTATTTTATACTAACCATAACAAAGATGGTTTAGTTGGTTTTGCTGATGTAGATTATCTATCCGATCCACATAATGGTAAGTCACAAACAGGTTATGTGTTTACGCACGGTGGTACGGCGATCTCTTGGCGTTCCATGAAACAAACTCTTGTGGCCACATCGTCAAATCACGCGGAGATCCTAGCCATACATGAAGCCAGACGTGAGTGTGTTTGGTTGCGGTCCATGACACAGCATATTCGGACGGATAGTGGATTGGAGGACAGCAAGGAAGCAACCGCAATCTATGAGGACAATACGGCCTGCATTGCACAGCTCAAGGAAGGTTACATCAAGGGAGATCGGACGAAGCACATACTGTCGAAGTTCTTCTTCACACATGAACTACAAAAGGCCGGAGAAGTTCAAGTGGTGCAAGTACAGTCATGCGACAACTCCGCCGATCTCTTCACCAAATGGCTACCGACTACAATGTTCAGGAAGCTCGCGCATCAGATTGGAATGCGGAGGCTTAGGGACTTGGAGTGATGTTTGGAACAGGGGGAGCAATGTGTGTTGTACTCTTTTTCCTTCACCAAGGTTTTGTCCCATTGGGTTTTCCTGGTAAGGTTTTAATGAGGCAGCATCCCCTAAGCACATTGTGTCGATCCCATCCAACATAGGCACGGTCGTCTCGTCCAAGGGGGAGTGTTGTGAAACACTTAGTGGACTTCGTACAGACCGGCCCATATACCGTCCTTATGTCCTTGGCCCTTCGGCCCATGTACTATCGGTCCATCGGCCCATCGGCCAATGGCCTTCTCGGCAACACCTTAATTTTGGCCTTGTAATGTACTATATATATGCTTGTAACCTCGAGTTTAATCAATAAGAATATACAAGAGCTTTATCCCTAAACTCTGTATTCATAACACAATTTGTTTTTTCTTTCAATTTCTTTAACTATAGAATGTACTATATTTTTTCTCAGCAACTGCATTTTTTCCATATACTCAAAGAAAATACTCTTTAACAATCAATTACATTTTCTAAATGAATGTAGAAAATGGTCACCCGAATAGAATTTTATTCATCATGATGATCTAAATTTATCAAGAAATGAGAAAATAATCCCCACCCTCCAACCAAGAATATTATTACAAGTTCGGAACTAAATCGACCAAAAAGAGAAAATTTTAATTAGGTGAGAACTCAATCATCTTCTTCTGCTGATTCAAGTTCTTGTAAAACTTCTTTATAAACGCATCCGCTGCTTTGTCAACATGTCCGTTAGTCACGTCACCATCTTCCCGTAGCGGAAACGGTGAGTCCGTTACCCGTAAAGGCCTCACTGACGGACTACTCCGTCCAAAACCTGGCAAGTAAGGAGATAGAGCCGTCAAGACCTCAACGGACAAAGCCCCGGGCGTGTTACTTCCCTGCTGGTCATGATCTCCCACGCCGTTCAGCAGCTCAAGGACGGCTCTGGAGGCCGAAGTGTCGTCGTCGAGGGTAGGTGGCGCATGACCACAAGAGAAGAGGCTGTTGTGGTGACTCTTCTTCTTGAAAGCGGCAATGTTAAAGGGGAATGAGTAGTTAGGAGTGTCGCTGCAGCTAAACTCGTATTCTTTCCGTGGCTGGGACGACGTGACGGATGAGGCTGCTGGGACGCGGCGATGGTTGTGGAACATGAGATTCTTACCGCGCTTGAGAGTGGCGTTAAAGTCAGCGAGGAGCTTTTGCTTAGAAATGCCTTTGTGTAAGATGTACATGACAAAACGTACGATGTTCCATAGCTTCTTGCTTATTGGTATATTCTTCTCCATCTTTAGAATGATAGAGAGAGAGAGAGAATAAGATTATTGTTTTTTTTTTTTTGGCTTTGGTATTTGCTTATGGACTAAGGATCAATGTGTGTGGGATTTATAAAGAAAAGAGAAAGAGGTAGACTTTTTCTCTACAAAAGAAGTACTTAAACGTGGAACACTACGCAAACATTTTATTTATGTAGTTAATTAGCTTTAGGGGTTTAATAACCAAAATAATGGAAAAAGAAGAAGAAAATTTGAATTCTTTTATCAACTTTAATTGTACTTTAGATTGCACTATGTATTATAGCCATCTATATATGGATATTAGGTCGTGCTTTTCAATATAAAATAAATTGGCATACATACAAATTTTAACTAGTGGGGGTGTTTTTATAAGATGACTTGGCCTTCTACTATGATGGTATATACTACGCCTTTACAACTACAACTTTTTATTTTTGAAAAGGAATGCTAGCCACTGTGGCTAAACCTTTTATTTTTATATGTATACTTAACTTTCTACTTTGAGGTTGAATGGAAGTCCGGTACGGCTCCAGCTCAACTGTGACATGATTCAGGTGTGTGAAGACCGTGATGAGTTTAGTAAAAATATAAAAGGCGTCGAATCACACTCTCGAGCTGCGATTGTGGTGCGGCAAGGTCTCATTTAATATATGATTTACAATTTTACCCTTATTCAAGGGAAGAATTACAAAGACTCTAATACATATTTGACGAAACATTTTTTTCTAAATCATCGTTGTCGGATCTTCAACACCATCATCGCCGGCGATTTAGCCACCACCGTCTTCTGTCACCATCATCAGCGCCTCTTCATCATTGTTGTCGTGTTTTTGATGCGTTCATGCTCTAATCGGTATGTTTACTTTTCTCACCAATTCAAAAATTTGAGTTTTAAGGGTCTTTGATCATAAAATTGTAGTAACTGACATTGACATTCATTAACAATTTTTAGTGGTAATGGATTTATAAGGTTTTGATTGAGTAGGTTAAATTTGATATATATTGCATACCATGTGTTCGACTAAATGTCTAAATAAATTCTTTACTTCTTTTTAATGTTGGGTATTGGTTTTAACATTATATTGTGGACCTATTCTACAGTATCATGATTCAAAATTTGTTTCTCTTGATTCTAATTATGTCTAAAGCTTCAAAATTTGTGTCTTTTGATTCTAATAATGTTGTTTTCATAAGTTGTAGAAGCTAAGAGAATGACAAAGCAACATAGATCGGAACAATCTACAGATGATCCAACTACTGATAGCAAAAGATTTAAGTGGCCACCTAATTTGGCTCGTGGGCACTTGGAAATCTGTGTAGAAGAGAAAAGGAAAGGGAATTGGCAAAGTAAATGCTTAACAGAAATTGGTAGGATGAACCTTAGGGCTGAGTTTTTTAAAAGGTTTGGGTTAGACTGGAAATATGACAAGTTCAGGAATCGTCTAGACACCGTTAAAAGACAACATGAATCATACAAGCGGGTTATACCTGATTCATCTGAACTGAGATTCTGTGAACAAACTGGAGCAATCGAAATGCCTTTTTCTTGGTGGGAAAATTTAATCAAGGTACATTCTATTAACTAAAGTAAACTCATTTGTATAATCTATTTTAGACTAATGTTTCTGTTTGTCTCTCTCCATTGTAGGAAAAACCTGAAGCGAAAACTCTTCGTAACTATCCCATAAGAGATATTCCACTTATTGAACAACTTTTTTCTGAGGAGACAATTTCAGTTGGTGATGATGGTTGGCAACACCATGATAGAGCAAGTCATTTGCCTTTTGAAGCAAATTCTGTTGAAGATATTGAGCTTAACAACTCTCCCGAAGCTCAAAATTCTGAACAACCTCATAACAATGGTAAGAGGGTAAGATCCAAACAACCTAAATCATCTAGAAAGCAGTCCAAAGAAAATCAGTGGGATCGAGTCTTAGATCTTATTGAGGACCAGGGAAGATTTTTTATGGGAGGTAGAGAGAGCTTTTATACGTACAGTTCTGCTGCATGTGTTAAGGTGCTTGAACAGATGGTATTTCTTAACAAACAAGGTGAGTTGTATTGGGCTGCCCTTGTGTTTCTTGAAAAAAATGAACAGAGACGACAAATCTTCATGACACTTCCGGACGAGATAAAGAAGATAGAATACCTAGAGAGAATGACGGGCAAAAAAAACTCGTTTCAAGGTAAGTTTAAGTTTAACCTTATACATTTTTGTAGAAAATATAATGAGCCATTAACCTTAGAACCTATTCTCTAGCAATCTACTTTTGTATGTTTACCCTGTTTATAGATGAGTGACAACAACAAAGAGATTCATGCTTCTACATAGTTCACTTTTGAGATTCCTGTTGATCTCCGTATGGTTGATGCTGAGAGAGTCGGATGTGAGTATCCTAACTATTTTTATCTAGAGATTGTTCTCTTATGATTGTGAATGAACGAGCTGAATTAGATGTTCTTAGTTTTTATCTGTACAGTAGTGTGAACCATTTTATGGCTCTGTTGGGTATTGATTGTGTCTGATTAAGAATATCGTCATGATCTGCAGTTGATGTCCTCAAGGCAATAGCTGTGGACAAACTCTTTTGAGAATTGTGTTTCATTCCTTCTACAATTTTTTTGAATTTTAAAATCTCTTTTTGTTGTAAAGACAGTTTGTTCAGAATTATATTAGTTTATCACTTTATCTACTTATAATTTTATTTTAGAATGAAAGTTAGTTACATATATCATTAATGTATAAATCTAATTCAAAAAATGTTTATATATTAGTAATATTCATATATTATAAATTAAATTAATGTCAAAGGAAACTGAAAATAGAAGATAATATAATTAAAGGTTAATTTAGTAATTTTGTTTTCTAATCACACTCAAGTTGTATCCCAATCGCTCTACCATTCAAAAATATGATATAACCGCATCACACCCGAATTGGACTTCCATTCACAATTTTACCTAATCGCATCACTCCCAAATCACATCGCACCCGCACTTGAATCGTAATCGCACGCGAAACGGACTACCATTCGGGGCCTTTGTCTTAAAAGTTTAAATTCTTCACCAGATAGTTACCATTGGTGCAATGAGTGCCACAAATATAGGCAGAGGAAGAAAAAAAATAAGTTTTATTGATAAAGATGTTCTAATAAAGAAATGCAAATTTCAACCCAACTCTATACAAATTTCTGTAGTTAACCCCTAAAATATTTAATCAGTTAGTGAAATTTGCAAAGTTTGGTATTAGGATTAATCCTATCACAAGATGAGAAAAATTATAGATGGCTTTGGGTTATACGGGTGTATGTATACATTTACCTGCACAATGAATCTACAAATTCTCTTCCATTGCCAACTCGTCTGGTATTACCAGCCTCTCCATGTAAGCCTGTAGGCACAGCGAAGATAATTCTATCAAACCAAAAACTTGAAAATTTACAAAGGATTTATCTTGAAAAACATTATAACAATTTGATTAATAATCCATTATTCTCCTAAAGCCAAAATGTGACAATGATTGATGCTTGTGAAGCAAAAAAAGGTGAAGGACTCTTAACCTTTATCTTGACAGCATCAGATGGAGAAGGGTTCAAATCCAAAGCAGTGCCGAAATGTAACACAGCTTTGTCATATAGCTTTAGTTGTTTGTATATATTGCCAAGCAACGCATGGACACTGCTCTCTTGAGGAGCACATTCTTTGAGCTCTTCTAAAACTTTCTGGGCTTTGTGATAATCACCGAGGCTGGCTAATATGTTAGCCTTGTAATACTTTGGGAGCGGATTCTT
>NC_025703.1:7931616-7940165 GCF_000633955.1 Camelina sativa | reverse complement strand
TCTTAACCTTTATCTTGACAGCATCAGATGGAGAAGGGTTCAAATCCAAAGCAGTGCCGAAATGTAACACAGCTTTGTCATATAGCTTTAGTTGTTTGTATATATTGCCAAGCAACGCATGGACACTGCTCTCTTGAGGAGCACATTCTTTGAGCTCTTCTAAAACTTTCTGGGCTTTGTGATAATCACCGAGGCTGGCTAATATGTTAGCCTTGTAATACTTTGGGAGCGGATTCTTCGCATCAGTGAGTCTAGCCTTCTCCATCATATTCAACGCCTCATCGTTCTTCTGCAAAATATTATCTCAACCTTAATAGATTATCTCTGAACTATTATCTTTCTGCCAAGCTTAGTTTCACAGATAAATCTGAACATCACATAGTCATCAAGAGTAGTATATGATATAAGTAAGACTTGATGGGGAAGAGCGTATATCATGTACCAACCTTTGACTCATGCAAAGCAATTCCATAGTAACACATGATGATTGAAGATCTTGGATTTATTTTTAGAGCCAGTTGAAATTGGTGCTGCGCAAACTCAAATTTCTCCAGATGAAGGTAGGTCATTCCTAGACCGTACCAAGCATTATAGTGTCTTGTATCTATGCTCAGTGCCCTCCGGTAGCATCTCTCTGCACCCTCAAAATCTTCCAATGCAGCAAACCTGTGAAGCCAAGGTGAGACCGTATGTTATTACTGTACATGCATGGTTATATGCAGAGTAAGACACACAGAGAGACACATAGAAAAGAATTGTACTCGTGACCACAAAGGGTGTGCGCATATGTGAATCTTTCATTCAGTTGGATAGCTCTCTGAAACATTTTGAGAGCAGAATCATGGTCCTTACGCAAACTGTAGCAGTTCCCAACAGCACACCTGCAATTCACATTGCTACCACAGTCATTACAGAAAAAAAATCCAAGCAAAGAAAAACTATGCAGTTTCAGATTTTGAGATGATCTTATGCTAAAAACTGGTTTCTATCTACGGTTTGTGGTTAAAGCCTGTAGGTATTAAAGTCTTAACACAGACACATGTGGTTGATTATAAGAATGATACCAGGATTCTGGAGATAGGCGGTCAACTGAAATCAGCTCCTGAGCCAGATAGCCCAACCTCATCTCTTCTTTCAGGTGCTTCAAAAACAAAGACACGAAATCACTAAAAGTAAAACAATAACATTGAATGCTGACATCGCAACAGGTAGTTTTCACAGTCAACATCATGTTCAAGGGTTAGTTCATGGTATATAGCAGGAAGATTTGTAAATATTGATAACATCTCACATAAAGAACCGTGGAGTACGTATCCATTCCTTCCAAAGCATAAGGATACTTTTGATGAGCAAGAGTAAAGGTTGAGTCAGCGTTGAAGTAGTCTTGTAGCTCAAAATATGCTTTTCCAACCTGTGTCAAAACGTTTCTCATTTTTTAATTTCAGCGCGAACGAAAGGAAAATAGAAAAGGGTCAATTAACTAATATGATCATTTAAGCTGGCTTAAATGTCCAATAAAACAGCGATCAGAAAAGCTACTCATATTATCACCTGCACGAGAACCCAGTGTGTATTGTATTGTTTCAGAGATAGCTTTTGATATACCAACAAAGCTTCCTGCAGTAGTATCAAATTTTGTTATTTTGGATTCGACATCGATAGTTTAACTATTAGGCAGAGTATTCAAGTTGAAGAATATGAACCCATACGCACATTGTCTTAATAAAGTACCTGACAATTGTACATAAGTAAATGCCTGTGGCCATTTCCAAGAATCTTCAGAAGGTTTAGCACTTCCGAGATTCCAGAAATGAGGCTGGAACTATCAGGGGAAGATTCACTAGGATTTTTATTTTCCTCATCATCAACAGAGCTTCCAATGTCACTTATAGACTGGCCTGACGTTGTCGCTAAATCATTTAAGAAGAACGGTATCAGGAACCGCCGGACACATGGTCAAGTCTTATTGTCAATTTGTCATATAAAATACTTAAGCTACCTAAATACTTTTGCATCATTTATTCTAACTAGAGATCTAACTTTTTCCTCAAAAGAATTCAAAAATTATAACCAGTTGATGCTCTGTGGCTCGGTTGGGAAAACATAAAAAAATATAAGAGGAAAACGTTACCTTCCTTGCTGCTTTGGATTCGGCATTTTTCAATCATCGAGGAAGGAGAAGGTACACAGTTTGACTCGGAAGGTGAAAGATGTAACCGATAGGAATCTTTACCAAATGACTGCGACATAGGAATCTTTTTCCTTGCTGCTATTCTAGCACTACGGCGACGGCCAGACCCTTCTGTAGCCTTCAAGATAGGGAAAGTAAAAGAAGACCAATAAATCAAGTAGCTTTTGATGGTCCAGCCATAGAGCTAGAAGATAGAAACAAGGTGGCGAAGCTCTATGTTAAGATATTTGCAATGCTAGATGATCACTTTTCGCATATGCACTAATGAGAAGACGCTTATGCAAAGAAAACAAGGATTGAAAGCACTTAGAACTCATTGCAGATATAAAACCTCTGCTGACATTTCTTCACTAAATTTTATTCGGCGCCCTCCATGTACAGACATCAAAGATCCTTCCACTGCTGAACGAAGCATATTCTTATGAAGCAGAGGTGGTGGAGCATCCAATACCTAAACAATATAGATAATTAGAGATAAGGACGCTTCTTAGAAACTTTTCATTACCTTATGAAAGGAATAGGTCATGAAGCAGATTACAGACATTCAACAACTCAGGATATTAAGCTAGAAACAGAAACTAATACGTTCTCAATCTAGCTCGACTTAATTATATCACCTGTGAAATCACCGGAGAAGGTGTGTTCAAGTCCCATCCATTTGTATTAAGTTGCCTGTCAGTATCTGGCGGAATATCTGCTCCAAGCTGCCTAATTTTCGGATCTTGTTGGTTCTCTCCTGGAACATGTTCTGTTCGCCATAAACTTGTATCTCTTGAGGCCTTATCAGAATCTGTAAGCTGGTCTATGTTTGCTCCTTCTGAGAAGTTTATTCTTTGCGTGACAAAAGTTTCCTGAAGACGCTGGAAAGCACTATTTCCGAAAACCGTTGAGGCTTCTTCAGCGGCACCTGAAAAGGTAATCACAGAACGCCATTGCAAAGAAATAAATCTGTTTCCCCAGATTTCCAGATAGAATAACCAAAACATAAACTGATAAATACATAACTCATACAGAGCTTTCACTTACCTAAACTACAAAGTTCTCTATATGCTTCCCAACACAATGGATCAAATGACAATGCCATCCTAAACTGTTCTATTGAGCTGTTCTTCCTCCCAGCATATCTGGAAGCATGAACCAGAGAGTAACAGACGTCAGAAGCTAATACTATCAGCCTTAACAAATGGAACATATTGAGGGTTACAAAAAATCCATATAGACTGCCAATATTGTTGTTTTTCTCTCTTTGGCATTTGGATTCTGAAGCATACTTAGACTAAAGATGAACTGCAGCATAGGAAAGTTGTTCCATTGCAGTAAAAGATGCAGTAAATTAGTAAGCTTGTTACAGAATCAGTATACAAAAGACAGAGAAGTACTACATAAGAGAGCCAACAATATCTTATATAGAACTTGCAAAGCAAAAAAGCCGTTACCTATATACAAGACCAAGAAGATAATGCCCAGCTGCACCACCAGGAACCTGCATGTTAAAAAAAAAGCAGTAGTCACTAGTCAGCAATCGCCAATTTTCACTCCCCAAAAAAAGACAGTAACATCCTTGCCACTGAAAATTCAACAGAGGTTTCTCAAAATTTAGTTTGGAAAATCAAGTGAAAAAAAAAAAGCAATGCCATATACTTCATCAACATAATCTTCACTAGGCAACAATGCGGTTTCAGCCTCTCCAAGAAGATCCAACTTAAAGCATGAGAATGCAAATAAGTACCGTGACTGAGGCGTTTTCGAACCTTCAATTTTCACAATGTAAAAAACACAAGTTTAGTGTTTCAAAACATATGTAAACAAATCAATTCATGAAATGGTCAAAGTTAGAAGAATGCAAATACCTTTGAGGATATAATAAGCACTATAAGCTTGACTGTTACTCAAATAACACCTAGCTAACAATTGCAAGTTCACCTGCATAATGAAAACTAGTTGCTCACCAGAATCACAGAACAAGAAATAACTAAAGAACAAATCTCAAATTGGCTAATATCTCTACTGAAACATAAACCTAGAATTCGAGATACGAATACATAACTGAGAAAACGAAGAACAAAAATTCACAAAATTAAGCCGGAGATAATAAAACAGTTCAGTCAAATTGAAGAACTCATAAATCAGACCCTCTCGATTCCAACTGCATCGGAAAAAAAAAACCCCCAGAATTCGACACCGTCTAAATCGAGAAATGTCTACTCTGGGTCAGAGCTAGGTAGATCGGATCAGACCGGAAGAGAAATTGAAACAACAATGTGATGTGATCGAAGCTATACGATTTCGAAATTGGGATACCTACCTCAGAGGGGAATTCAGCGAGGAGACGTTCGCAGAAGAAGATGGCATTTGTGAACATAAACTGGCTAAGGTTCTTCTCGACACAATTCGCCAGTAGATTCTCCATTTTTTCTGATGAGACGACGAGACAATCGATGTGTCTCTTCCTCCTCGGAGGCTGTGTAAATGTAAATGTCTCCTCGTCTAGCAAATCGCGCGCCGCTAAAGTTATTTCAAAAGCTTTTGACCTTTCTCACGCGATGAGCGTGTGCGTGTTTTTCTGAGTTGTGTGACCCAGAGTGCCCCTTCTGCTTTTTGGCGGACACCACACCACAAGACCACGTTTGGCGTTTTAAGAAATAAATCGCGTTTTAGTATAGATTTGAACTTTGCAGAAATGGAAATAAAGAAATTCGAAAATGAAGGGTAGAAGACACACGAAGTGAAGTAAGATTTGAAAAAAGAAAAAAGAAAGATTTGAGAGCCCCAAATTAGTAAAATTTTCACACAAAGACAATTTGTACCGAACTAACGACGCAATTATATTTTATAAACCGTTGGAATAAAGTGGGAATTTTTTGTTTTCATCTTTTAAACTACGATGTATTTCTGGCTTAACGATTTAGCTTCTCCTTTTTCTTTAGGAAAAAAAAATCTATGAAAGCAATCTCAGAACCTCTCTTTAATTAAGTCAAGGATATGCTGCCAAAAAAAAACAATTAAGTCAAGGGTAAGATGCATTCATGATATAAGAATTTTAAGGTTGCTAACTATGCTAGAGATTTGTGTTTATTATATTAGGATGCTAACAATGCTAGAGATTTGTGTTTATGTTATCGATTTAAATCCTCATACTGCATATTTATTAATGACATGAAAAAACTTATTACAACTTACAAGCTTACAACTATTTTAATTTGACATCATTATGGATGATTAATGACATTAACCCTCTAGGCTCTATCCCAAGTGCCATTCAATTTTCTATGTTGAAGAAAAAAACCTATGGGCCGAAAACTTTCGGATAGGCCCACGTCTAGTTCATAGAACACGGCGCTATCCTGCAAACGCGAGGCTAATTTCGTCACTTACAGTAAGGCGCTTGAATTTAGCGATTTTAGAATCTTTTGGTTCTAGGGTTTCATCATTGTCTTCCCTCCGCGCCCATAAGCTCGAAGCTGAGCTTTTTCTTCAGGGAATAGGAACACCAATCATCATCTGCATCCTCAGGTTTGCTCTATCTCTCTCTATTGATCCATTAGATAGTGTATTTGCTCTTGTCTTTCGATTATTGGCGTGAATCTTACTGCCTTCTTCTTTGATTTAACGATTCGAGTTTGAAATCCAGTGATTAGTAATTTCAATCCCAAGATTCGTCAATTTCGAAACGAGGGTTTTGCTTCAACTATGAAATCTTGATCTTGCCGAGCTGATTAGAGTAGCTTAATTGATGTTGATTAGCTTTTTTTTTAATGTAATTGTGCTCAAAACTAATCGATTGTTGTCTTTGCAGGGAGATAAATATGAGTACTACAGCTCACAGGACTCCAAAATCAGGGAGGCAGTCTCTGCTTTTTCAAGATTTAGCTTCTCCTGTTTCAGCACGGAGAGGGAAATTCTCAAGCCCGGGACAAGCAGCTGCTGTATCTGCACTATGGCGTGAGAATTTCGGAGGATCAGATCTTCCACCACCTCCAATGTATACTTTGGATGACCGGTCTGATTTCTCTCCTGAGTCAGGTATTGCAGACTACTCAGCGTCTCCAGATGCGAAATCTGACAAGAGAACGCCTTTCCAGAGTTCTGGGAAAAATATTGTAACTCCTGGTAAAGGGAAGTTGGAAGCAAGCCCGTCTTTTTCTCTACTGAATGCACAACAGAGTGGGAGTCCGAGTTGGTGGTCGCAGTCAAAGGCTGGTGGTAGTAGTAGTATGGAGCAGGATGATAAAGGGAAGGGATCTCCTGTTGAAGGTGTGGTTCAGCCTGGTGCATTGGTTACTCTTCCGCCGCCAAGAGAAGTTGCTAGGCCAGAGGTTCAGAGGCAGATCATACCTACTGGAAACCTTGATGAGGAAGAGTGGGTCACTGTCTACGGGTAAGGCCGTTTTAGCTCTAGTGCTCTTACCTCTGTTTCTCTGTAGTATTACTTTGGTGTTGCAAATGTTCTTGTTTGCCAACATTCTTGTGTCTCTGAAATTCGAGTTACATGGTTAGTAACTGGCACTTAGTAGTGTTATTAAGTGCCTTGTCTGGTGTATGTCCCCCATGTTTTCGATCTTAGAGAAATGTTCCTAATAATTGCTGTGTTTACCTCTTCATTTGTCAACCATCATGTGTCTATGAAATTCTAGGTTTACCAAGTACTTAAATTATGCTAATGATGCTCAAATATCAGCTTTTGATTGTGATTTTATTTTTGGGCATTGTAGATTCTGACTCTTTATATAGATCATAAGTGCCTTGTCTTGTGTTTGTCTCCTATCTTTTCGATCTTAAGAACTGATCATGAAAACTGCTCTCAGATTTTCTCCAGGTGATACAAATTTGGTACTACGGGAGTTTGAAAAGTGTGGTATGATCTTGAAACATGTTCCTGGTCCAAGCAATGCCAACTGGATGCACATCCTTTACCAGGTTACTCTTCTTCCCTTTAAACCTGTTTGATGCATGATGATAAGCATTCATAGTTATTCTAGACTAGTCATCGTACATGATAATCTAATCAAATCTTCTTTATAAAGGAAACAATGAAACTGAACAATAGTCTGTGTATATGATGCAGAACCGGTCTGATGCACATAAAGCGCTGAACAAAGGTGGGATGATGATAAACGGAGTGGTAATAGTAGGAGTGAAGCCAGTAGACCCGATACAGAAGCAAGCGTTAAACGAGAGACTCAACAACCAAGGATTCACGCCTCTACCTCCACCATTATCCACCAGAGACACTGCTCGACCCTCATCTCGTCTTCAGTACTTGCAAAACGGTAGCGCTTTCTCCCCTCAAACCAGCGGTGGTGCTATGGCCTCCCCATCGAGGTCGATGGTCGCAAAGGTCTACGACTTGATGTTCGGTGTTTAAAGCTTCTTTGGTTGTCATTTCCCTAGTGGCTCATCTATACACAAGATTATTTGAAGTTTTTGAGAGCAGAGTGGGTAGGTAAATTTAGAGCGTGATCAAAATTCAAATTGTGAGAGGTGTTTTCCAAAAATTGTCTTTGTATTGACCGACAGCTAAAATTCGGTACAAATCTGATTATGAAATATATAAAAAAATCTTCTCTTCTAGCTGTTTTATTGTTGTTTGTATTTGAGCAGACTGAGGTCATTCCTCGTGCAGAACGAACACTGATTACATAAACCTCACCTGAGAAGCCTCACGGGAAGTGTTTTGAACTTCTCACTATAAAGCTAGCCACGTGTCTATCATGTTGAGCTTATAAATCCCGTCTGTGGCGTGGCGTGGCTCTCGTGTAAATTAATTACATATTACAAACTCAAAATGGCGAAAGCAGCAGAGCAGAAACAAAAGTCGACCGTTGTGACTGAAGAAAAGAAGCTTGATATCCGCGACGTGGTGCACACAGCCACCACTTACGGCAGAAGACGCAATGACGTGGCAATGGTTGCGCTAAGAGCTATGTGCATGGCTGTATCGGCGGTTGCTGTGACGTTAACGGTGACGGCACGCGAGACTAGCATGACCACTCTCTACGGTTTCGAGTTTCAGCTCCACGCCGTTTGGTCTCTCTCAGATTCTCTAATGTAAGCCAAATTCCAATTTCATAGTAAATCATAAACGTAAGTGAACAAGTGTGACATATTTATTTGAATGCTTTAAACAGATATCTAGTGGTGGTTTCATCTGCGACGGTTCTTTACTCGTTGCTCCAACTTATCACAAGTGGAACAAGACTGATGAGAAAATCTCCTGTGATCCCGACAAGAACACAAGCATGGTTTTGCTTCGTTGCAGATCAGATATTTGGATACGCGATGGTGAGTGGAGGATCTGCGGCTCTAGGAGTAACGAATATGAACAGAACAGGAATCAGACACATGCCTCTTCCAAACT
>NC_025703.1:7865952-7930699 GCF_000633955.1 Camelina sativa | reverse complement strand
TATTTGGATACGCGATGGTGAGTGGAGGATCTGCGGCTCTAGGAGTAACGAATATGAACAGAACAGGAATCAGACACATGCCTCTTCCAAACTTCTGCAAATCTCTCGGTTTCTTCTGTGACCATCTCGCATTCTCCGTCGTCTTCTCATTGTTCGCGTTTCTCCTCCTCGCCGCTTCTTCCGTTCTCGACGTTCTCCGTCTCTCACGCGACCGTTAGAAACAATAGTCACTGTTTTTACCCTTTTGTAACTTTCCTTTCATCGTCTTGTCTGATGTTTTTTTACGTCATTACAATAATTGAACCTAAGTATTCTTCATAATTATTTATGTTATATCCTTTGGGAACGTCTTCAACGAATTGCCCTTAACCGTAATGGTCCATGGTTGATGTGTGGTGACTTCAACGAAATCTTACATCCACATGAAAAACGGGGTGGTCGAATAAGAGAAAGTTGGAGTCTTACAGACTTTCGAAACATGGTTCACGTCTGCAGAGTTCAGGATCTTCCATACAAAGGAAATAATATGACGTGGTTAGGCAAACGACGTCATTACAATGTAGAAAGCTGGCTAGATCGTGCTATGGCTAACGATGAGTGGAGAGCTCTGTTTCCAGCCTCAGAGGTTGAATATTTAGAGATGATCGAATCTGACCATAGACCTGCAATTATTAAGATCAGCCGTACACCTGAAAAAGGTATCAAACCCTTCCAGTTTGATACAAGGCTCTGCAAACAACCTGAATTCGCAGCTGTAATTAGCTCATCTTGGAATAAGAGGGATCTTGGAACCGACCCTACTGTTTTGGACAGAATCAAAGGATGTAGACGTGATATATCTCTATGGAAGCGCCAACATCACACTAACTCAGCTATCCGCATCAAGGAACTCACAAAGGAAATAGATGTTGCTCATACGGACATCACCATCTCTAAGTCACAGATTCAATCACTGCAAAGTGACTTACTCATGGCTTACCGAGATGAGGAAACATATTGGCACCTTAAGAGTCGGTGCCAATGGATGAATGAAGGTGATCGCAATACCAGTTTTTTTCATGCCTCTGTCAAAAATAGGATTGCTCGAAATCGTCTGTTCTCAATCAAGGATAATCATGGAGCTGATATCTTTGGCAACCGGAATATAGCTTGTGAAGCACAAAGATATTTTAGTGATCTTTTCTCGAGCCCTGGTCAGACGGACCTGCAGTATGCGTTGCAATCCTTGGACAAAGTTGTCACTAATGACATGAATGATCGTTTGGTACGGGATATCACGATATAGTTGGACCAGCTATTGTTGCAGAGGTGAAAAAGTTTTTTGAAACAGGGGAAATACAACAAGAATGAAATCATACAAATCTGTGTTTGATTCCAAAGGGCACAAATCCTAACACCATGAAGGACTTCAGGCCAATCAGTTTATGCAATGTCCTTTATAAGATAATCTCCAAAATATTGGTTATGAGACTAAAGACGATACTCTCATCAGTGGTCTCAGAGCACCAGGCAGCTTTTATACCAGGCCGGCAAATAACAGATAATGTGCTCATTGCACATGAGATAATGCATTCCTTACGTGTAAGGAAACGATGCACAAACTCTTACATGGCTGTTAAGACAGACATCAGCAAAGCATATGACCGTATTAGCTGGGATTTCTTAGAAGCAGTTCTGATAAAGAAGGGTTTTGCTGGTCGTTGGGTCACTTGGATTATGGCATGTGTACGTTCTGTATCTTTCTCTGTTCTTATTAATGGGAGCCCATATGGTCGTTTCACTGCTTCACGAGGTATACGGCAAGGGGATCCCCTATTTCCCTACTTATATATCCTATGTGCAGATGTTCTAAGCTCCCTGATAACACAAGCCATAGATGACAAAAAGATCCAAGGCATTCGTATCAGTACACCGGGTCCAGTAGTTTCACATCTGTTATTTGCTGACGATTCTTTATTTTTTCTCAAAGCTGATTATAAGAACAGTTCAAACCTCCTCAAGATTTTCAAGGTCTATGAGAAAGCGTCTGGTCAAATGATAAACTTGGACAAATCGGCAATCACCTTCGGTGCAAATGTTTATCAACATACAAGAGACCGAGTGCAACACATTCTCCATATCCCTACTACGGCTGGGGGAGGTAAATATCTTGGTCTCCCAGAACAATTCAATGGAAGGAAAATAGAGATGTTTAAATATATTCAAGACAAGGTCCAGCAAAGGACAGAGGGCTGGCACACGACATTTTTGACAGCAGCGGGTAAAGAAACTCTAATTAAAGCAGTAGGTTATGCGATGCCTGTTTTCTCCATGCATTGTTTTCAACTTCCAATGGAGATTTGTTCAGAAATAGATAGCATGCTGGCTCGGTTTTGGTGGGGTACTATAAAAGATAAACGTAAAGTTTCCTGGGTAGCTTGGAAGAAAATGGTTGTGCCTAAAAGGAATGGTGGTCTAGGCTTTCGGGATCTACACATGTTTAACCAAGCTCTACTAGCTAATCAAGCGTGGAGATTAATAAATAGACCACACTGCCTTTTATTCAGACTCCTAAAAGCGAGATATTTCAGAGACGAAAGTTTTATCACCGCTAAAAAGAGAAACAAAGCTTCATATGGATGGAGCTCGCTACTTTTTGGTCGGGAACTATTGGAAAAAGGAATCCAAACAAGCATAGGAGATGGTTCTGCTACGAATCTTGCATCTGATCCCTGGTTGCCAACATTACCTGCTCAACCTCCACGGGTACTACCAATGTCCGAGTCTACCTTGTTAGTCTCAGACATTATCAATCCGATGACTCAGCAATGGGATGAAGCTAAAATCCAAGAAGTGATCCTACCTGAAGATCGATATTTGATTTACAAACTTTTCCTCCCTACAACACCATCACCAGATACTTACTTATGGAGCCACACCAAAGATGGCATTTATATAGTTAAATCTGGCTACTGGTTGGCGATGAACTCAAGGATGGAATCAGAGAGACCACAACCACCTTTGTCAACTTCACCAGCACTGGCCACTGGAATCTGGCAGATGCAGATAACACCAAAGCTAAAACATTTTTTTATGGCGAGTGGCATCAAGAGCTATTGGAGTGGGAGAGAATTTGCTTAAACGAAACATCAAGGTAAATCCGTATTGTGCAAGGTGCTGTTCTATACTGGAAACGACAGACCATATGCTGTTTTCATGCCCTTATGCAACTCAAGTCTGGAGAAGGCTGGTTTTCCCATTTCCCAACTTTGTGATTCAAACAAATCAGTTGAAGAGAAGCTATTGTCACTTATTGCACTATATAAATATAAGACCATTGATGCAACATTTCGATATCAACCTTTCTGGCTTTTATGGCGCTTATGGAAAGGTCGAAATGATCTTGTTTTTAATAAGAAGCTAACCGGTGGAGGTACTCTCATCAACCAAGCGCTATCAGATATAAAAGATTGGCTTACTTATACCGAAACAACGACCAACAAACCAGATCAGATGAGAACCAGACAGCGACGCTCTGGATGGACAAGACTCCGACCAGGCTGGGTAAAATGTAATTATGATGCATCACACCATGAAGGAGACAGAGACTCTGGACTAGGTTGGATAATCAGGGATTCAAATGGCCAAGTACTACACTGTGCTATGGGTAAATTTCAAGGACGTCCGACTATAGAAGAATCGGAATGCTCTGCTTTAGTATGGGCAATACAATCATGTTGGGGATTAGGATACCGTTCGATAATATTTGAAGGGGACAACATAAATATCACAAGACTGCTCAATGACGATGGCCACAACCCAAGACTCAGAAGATTTCTGGACACCATACGCGGCTGGAGACAAAATTTTATCTCAATGGAGTTCTCCTTCCGTCACCGGGAAAGCAATGCTTGTGCTGATCTTCTAGCAAAAACAACAATCTCACATCCCTCACTATGGGAAATCTATTTTACTTGTCCAACTTTTCTAAGGCAGTTTGTAAACTCTGTTGTAAACTCGGTTCAGTAATAAAATTATTGGAAGGAAAAAAAAAAAATTATTTATGTTATGTATTGATTTTTGGAATTGTTTGTTTCAATCGATGTCAGCTAAAAAACTTCGAATTCCAAAGTTGTTTTGAAATTATGTTTGACCAAGTTCCTTATAAACGACAAAATAATTCAAACTAATTTCCGCGTCTTGATTAGAGAACGCCTTTTCTCCGCGACTGGATTTAAAAAGTTTATGAGCTAAATGGGCCTATTGGGCTTTCTTTAAAAAAGCCATTTTAAATGACCGAACTGTTTCTGTATTCTCTGTTTCTTCTATCCCATCCCTTCGCCTGAGAAATGAAGCTCTTCTATACGTTTTAATGGCGAATCAATCTATCTCGACTCGCTTGGTTTATTGCAATTCACTTCTTCTAAGTTGAATTCATCTTTTACATCATGGCTTGTCGTTTTCCTCTGCATTCGTCACCATCTTCTCAATTCCTTTCACTGGAGAACCGTCAGAGATTCACCAGAAACTACCCTTCAATTTCATGCCAAACCAATTCAGCTACGAACGATGTTCATGATGATGGTGATGAGAACGAGAAATCCAAATCAACCCAAGTCAATCTTCTCGCAATACCCATTACTCTCACTGTAATCTCCGCTTCACTGGCGCAACCGTCACTCGCGGCGGCGAAGGTATCAGAGAGAAAGAGAACTCAGAAGAAACCTCAGGAGGCTTTAACTCTTGAGCAGCTTAAAGCTTGGTCTAAAGATCTTCCTGTAGTTTCGAATCGTATACCTTATACTGACATTTTGAGCTTAAAAGCTGAAGGTAAGCTTAAGCATGTGATAAAGCCTCCTACTTTAACTTTTCGGCAAAAGGCAGAGCCTGTGTTTGTTGTTTTAGAGGATTCTAGAGTATTGAGGACTGTGTTGCCTTCTTTGGATGGTAATAAGAGGTTTTGGGAACAGTGGGATGAGTTAGGGATCGATGTTGCGTGTGTTAATGCTTATACTCCTCCGGTTAAGAGGCCTCCAGTGCCGTCTCCTTATTTAGGGTTTTTGTGGAGAGTGCCTGCTTATATGTTAACATGGGTTAAGCCAAAGAAGGAGTCTAAACGTGCTGCTGAGTTGAAGAAAATGAGGGAGGGTTTCAAGAGGCAGAGGAAGGAGGAGCTTGAGAGGATGAATGAGGAAAGAGAGATGATGGAAAAGAAAATGAGGGCGCAGAAGAAACAACAGGAGAGGAAGAAAAGGAAAGCTGTTAGGAAGAAGAAGTACGAGGAATCTTTGCGTGAGGCGAGGAGAAACTATCGAGATATGGCGGATATGTGGGCAAAATTAGCTCAGGATCCTAATGTGGCTACTGCTCTTGGATTGGTGTTCTTTTATATATTCTATCGTGTGGTGGTGCTTAACTATAGGAAGCAAAAGAAGGATTATGAAGATAGGTTGAAGATCGAGAAGGCAGAAGCAGATGAGAGGAAGAAAATGAGGGAGTTGGAGAGGGAGATGGAAGGTATTGAGGAAGAGGATGAGGAGGGTGAAGAAGGAACAGGTGAGAAAAATCCATACTTACAGATGGCAATGCAGTTCATGAAATCAGGCGCACGTGTGAGAAGAGCATCAAATAAGAGGCTACCTGAGTATCTGGAAAGGGGTGTGGATGTGAAATTTACTGATGTTGCTGGGCTTGGGAAGATTCGTCTTGAACTCGAGGAAATCGTTAAGTTTTTTACTCATGGAGAGATGTACCGCAGGAGAGGTGTCAAGATTCCAGGTTCGATGTTGCAACAAATTCTGTATTTCCTTATATCAATAAGTATTTGGTATAAACTTATATATCCTTTTGCTGTTTGACCATCTCTTTCATTCGTGTTTTGCTTCAGGTGGTATTCTTTTATGCGGGCCTCCTGGGGTGGGTAAAACTCTACTGGCAAAAGCTGTAGCTGGCGAAGCAGGAGTGAACTTTTTCTCTATCTCTGCGTCTCAGTTTGTGGAAATATATGTTGGTGTCGGTGCTTCTCGTGTCAGAGCATTGTATCAGGAAGCTAGAGAGAATGTGAGTCTTGTACCTTTGCTTACAAGTATTGGTCGTGGAACTTAAATCTCACCTTCAGTTTCATTTATCAGATAGTAAAGAAATACCTCTGGGTTGATTTTCTGATGATTCTCATTGTATAGTGAGGATTCAGTCTTTTTCCAGATGCTAATATAAAGGTGGTCTCTCTGCAGGCTCCATCTGTGGTCTTCATTGATGAATTAGATGCTGTTGGAAGGGAGCGTGGTTTAATAAAGGGTTCTGGAGGACAAGAAAGGGATGCCACTCTTAATCAGGTTCCAGATATTTTAGATTGCGTGTAATAGTCTTTTTTGTTTTTCTAAGGGTGAAACTTTTATTCGTTTTTTTGTGTTTGGTACAGCTCCTTGTTTCTTTAGATGGTTTTGAAGGAAGGGGAGAGGTCATTACCATCGCTTCCACAAACAGACCAGATATTCTAGATCCTGCGCTTGTGAGGCCTGGAAGGTTTGACCGCAAAATATTTATCCCTAAACCTGGTCTTATTGGACGGATGGAAATTTTGCAGGTAATGACTTGGTGTATGTGTTTTTGTATTCTTAAACTTGTAAATTTACAAAGTTCTTCCGCTATGTAGAGTGTTGTCCTTCGGTTCAAAGCTATATCGTTGTTTTGGTTTTGTTGTTTAGGTCCATGCTCGTAAGAAGCCAATGGCTGAAGATTTGGACTATATGGCAGTTGCTAGCATGACAGATGGCATGGTTGGAGCAGAGCTTGCCAATATCGTTGAGATAGCAGCAATTAATATGATGCGTGATGGAAGAACAGAGGTGAGATCAATATTTTTAGTTCGAATTGTATCTGCTTTTGCTTTTGGATGGGTTTGGTTTTGAATGTTAGGATCGTGTACCAATGGTAATATGGTGTGTGAGAAGTGGATTTAAGCTCTTGGACGTTGTGCTAGAGAAGCAGCTTAGGCTCTAATAATAAGTTGAAAAGTTTATTTTAATACCAGCGAGTAAATCATATATTCTCTGTAACTCTAATGCAGTTAACAACAGATGATTTGCTTCAAGCTGCACAAATAGAAGAAAGAGGAATGTTAGATAGAAAAGACAGAAGCTCCGAGACATGGCGACAAGTAGCTATAAATGAAGCTGCTATGGCTGTTGTAGCAGTGAACTTTCCTGATATGAAGAATATAGAATTTGTAAGTTTCTAAAGTCTCTCTATTCCAAATCCCCCTCACTACATTGAAGCTTTAACTTTCTGTTATGCCGCACTGTGACATTTCGATGACTTTGACCAGCTGACAATCAACCCTAGAGCTGGTAGAGAATTGGGTTATGTCCGGGTGAAGATGGATCATATCAAATTTAACGAAGGGATGCTTAGGTTTGTGGCTTTAGTAATACAGCTTCACTTTCTTGTGGTTTCTTTAACATTAATCTAAGTACTTTTATGGACTACTATATGCAGCCGACAATCCATCTTGGATCATATCACTGTTCAGTTAGTACCTCGAGCTGCAGATGAACTATGGTATGGTGAAGATCAGGTGAGAGATATGATCCCCTTTAGCGATGAAACTGCATCAGAAACTTCATCTAGATATGATCTGTGATTTTACTTTTCTCCAGTAGTGTTTTTTAGTTACCAATCTTTGCTAATGATTTGTTCCAGTTAAGCACGATATGGGCTGAAACATCGGATAACGCAAGGTCAGCTGCTCGATCATTGGTTCTCGGTGGTCTTTCTGATAAGCATCATGGCTTGAATAACTTCTGGGTAGCTGATCGAATTAACGTAAGGCCATAACTTAAGTTGTAGTACTTGGTTCAAAATTCAGAAACAAATATCATCTTTGAATACTTGGATTTTCAGGATATTGATACGGAGGCATTGCGGATATTGAACATGTGTTACGAGCGTGCTAAAGAGGTAAAAAGGACTTCTAAGTCGACTAAATCTGTATTACAGCATTCTCCTTTTATATAGGTTCTGTTTAATATAATATAACAAAATGCATGCATCAGATTCTTGGAAGGAACCGGACGCTCATGGACGAGGTGGTAGGGAAACTGGTTCAAAAGAAAAGTCTTACGAAACAAGAATTCTTCACTCTTGTTGAGCTCTATGGCTCCATCAAAACAATGCCACCAAGCATCCTTGAACTCAGGAAAATCAAACGGCTTGAGCTTGAAGAGAAAGTGATGAAACTGGACATGACTACCGCGAGAAACAGTTCATAAGATGAAAGAGAGACACAGATCGTGGCAAACAACAAACATCATTATCAAAACCTCTTTCAATGAGCTTGATCTTTTATTTTAAATTTCCTCTGTAATCTTAGTGTATGGTTAGATAATTCTTTGAGCTTCAATAAACAATTCCCATTCCCCATCCATATTGAAAGAATGGTCAACTTTTAATTGTTTGACATACTGTCACGAACAAGTTTTGTAAAGCATGGGCCTAATTACTTTAGAAAGGAACTGAGAGACATTGAAAAATGGCACATGGTATGATTTTGTGGATATTTTTTAGGTGAAATAGCAAAGTTGATGAAAATCAAAATCAAGTAAGAGTCCATAGGTTGGTCGATAAACACATAAAAACTATTTGATTATATTACAAGGCAGATAACATTTGACTTGCAAGATTTGACAACTAAATGATATTTACGTATTACCAATTTTAATTCTTTTTATTATTTTTTTACTTAACCTCCTTATTGGTCACCTTAATGGCTTAGTCTCTACTATTGATTCCCACCCAACCATCTCATTTTATTTACAATTTTATCAAAGGGACTTCGAGAAGTAAGCACGAGATAATGATTCAAATAGTTTTGTCATATTAAAATAATCTCTGTGAATAGTTTCAACACGATTCCATTTGGGTTCTTTGTCTTTCTTATATTATTAGGTGCCAAAGTTATAGTAAATCTTCTTATACAACGGTAGAAAACATAAATTGAATTCGTCAAAAGAAATTGACAAAAACAAAAAGAGGTCCACAACGGCAATATTTGACTCTTCTCTTCTTCTCTGGTTGCTCGTTTTCAATTAAATTATAAATTTAAACCAAAAATAAACACGTTCAATTACTAAATAATTAAAAATATATTTTTGTAGTCTTGTTTAAGAAGACTAATAATAATATACAAATTTAAAATAAAAGAGATATTTGAAAATGGAATTTGAACTGTAATCCCACCTTTTATGAAAATCAAGTGCGTTTTTTACTCTTTTTTTTAGTTTGAATTATTCGTTTTATATTATCTTTTGGCCAATTGTGTCATTAGTTTGATAAAAACAAACGAATACAATAATTTAGTATGAATATATTATTCTACTATGGGTGGAACCCGTGACCCAAAGAAAAAACCAAAACAAAACTACTTTATCCGTTATAGTTCTGTTGGTCGGAATAAGGGATTGAGCTTTTTATCCACTGTGTGATTCTTCTACGTTGGTTATTCTAAACATTTTTAATAGCAGAGGAGCTTGTTCATGTTTTTTTGCAAACATTATAATTATATTGAGTGATACGATACCAAAGAAAAGCCAAAATATTTTATAAGTAAAAAAAAGACCGGACGGTGTACCTCGTCAGAATTAATTTTAGCGTGTTCAATGCATTCTCTCGTATTTAACTAATCACTATAATTTATTTTCCAACCTAAACTCTCATAGTTACCTAACTATGATATAATTTTCTTGCTTATACATGCTAGAGATAATAATCTTTCAATCTTGTAAATTGGAGAATACTTTTATACCGAACTTATGAATATCTGTGTTAGTTTTAGATTCGAACTCTTTCTTCACAATATTATAAATATTTAAAATATCTATAACACGTGAGTAAGCATTGGAGAAGAGAAGAGGGTCAATGACTGGTGAGAAAGAAACAAAGAATGACCATTGACTCTTTTAAGAATTTATACGTTAAGAAATGAGTAAAATAACATTTTGGTTTTGTTAATTCACAAGTGCTACAAGAACATTGCGTGAGGATAGTTACAAATTTCCAAACTAACGATGATTGTATGATATATATTACACATATACATAGGTATATTTTACAATAATTGTTTACTATAAACACTAAGCCCTTAGCCTATGTTACAACTTAGCCAAGTACTACGTATCGACCTATCCCGTACGAAAAAAACAAATGGTTATTAATTTATCTATGACAGCAATATAATTAACTAACGTAATTAGTGATTAATTAATCAGTTCCGTATGAGGAGGAAAGCTCCATAACTCCACGAAATTAAACTCTGAGATTTCTTCGTAAAAATCCATAACCGGAGGATACACCCAACAATCCAACGGCTCAGAGTAAGCCAGATCATCACGTGACGTCACGCTTTCGTCGTACCTCCCCTCTTCGATGTTGGGCAACTCCACGATCTCCTCTAGCCTCTCCTCCTCGGAAGACTCCGACGGCCGCGGCGGTGCTTCCGAGGACGTCTCTGTCTCTGTCTCTATCTCTGTCTCTGATGTTTTTCCTTCGACCACCATGGCGGCTGCTTCAGCGGCGGCTGCCTGAATATCCTGCGGAGAAGAAGACACCGGACGAGGGAAGAGAGAAGTAAGCTCAGGGAAATTTATGACCGCGGAGGAGCCTTTGATGGTGAGAGCAGCGACGTCGTGAGCACGCGCCGCCATGTCAGCGGTGGCGAAAGTGCCGAGCCAGATACGAGTTTTCTTGCGAGGTTGTCTGATCTCGGAGACCCATTTGCCCCAGCTTCTCATCCGTACGCCCCTGTACACAGGATGCTTAGGAGATGAAGAAGAAGCTGAAGAAGAAGAATCTCTTCGTCTCTTTCTTGTGTTCTTTTCAGACAAGTGGGTGCTGCTTGTTGTAGTAGTAGTAGTTGCATCAGATTGGTCCGATGAGGATGATGTTGGTGATGAAGAGCTGTTGAGTGACGACATCTTTTGTACTCTTTAGTTCTGAGAAAAAGAGAGAGAGAGAGAGAGATAACTTTTACTTCTTCGTCTTGTTTGTGTGGATGTGAGAGATGTTGATATTTATAGACTGCACATCTCATATGAGCTTCTCAATTCGTAGGTTTTATTTTCTAATAAAAAAAACATAACACGTTGTTTTCTGGTAAAAGCAAAAAAAAAAAAGATTTGTTTCTGGTTTTAATTATTATAATCGTGCATATAAAGCAAAAAAAAAACAATTATAGTAACACTGTACCATTGGAGAATATTTTCCATATTATGGTCAAAACTTACAATCATACCAAATTAGATTCTTTAAACTATATAGAAATGTTGAACTAACAAAAAAAAAAACTATATAATTGATATTTTTTTGCGTACAGTAATGATTTCAGATAATCGTAGATGGTTTTTTTTCCCTTTTTTTTCAACAAGTAGACTATTTCTGATTTCAAAGGTTATATAATTTGGTGGAAGTGTGTCAAACTATCAAAGAAAATAAAAATACAAAATTTGACTAATGCAACCAGACGCTCCATTTTAAGTGATACTTAGCCTACCCGTCTTTCAATTACCATGAAGCTCAAAACAAAATCAGCTACTACTATTACTTATATAAATTTGTATTTTTTCCATTTATATTAGGATTCATGCCAAATGCCAATAAAGAATAAACACAAAAGATTCATAGAAAAGACAAAGTGTTAAAAAAGAAAAGATTCACCAGAAGAGATCTTTTTCTAACTTTCTAATTATATAAAATCTCAAGTATTTTCCCCTTCGTTTCCTATTCGAGAGAGACGTTCGAGAATCTTAAGTCACTTTGCATGTCACTATCAATCTGCCCGTTGAGGTATTATTTTATTTTATTTTATTTTACAAACACAAATCGGAACCACAAAATCTTGTAAATTGGAATTAAATTTTGAGGATGTCATTCATCATTTTCCCGTTGCCACTTTCTGAAAGTGAAAGATAATCAAAGTAACTTTCACCACATTTTTTTAATCCTTTTGCTATCTTTACCGTTGGTAAAAGTAAACATAAAAAAAGATGCACTCTTATCTTCATGTCAAAAAATAAAATCAAATAAGAAGCACATGTATATGTGAATTCAGTTTACTCAACAGTTTCTTTACTTTCTTATCGTAAGAAAATATATATCTACAAATGCAAAACTATGGATTAATGAATTGAATCTATCCTAAGCTTTAATAAGTAACACGCTAATTTAAATGAACAAAAGAGCATAACAGGCAATGCTGAAAATTTGGAACAAGTCTAACGTGTGAGAAAAATAGCTTACTGCAGCAACTTAGATTAGATCAACCTTATTTTATTACATAATAAATTCTACAATTTGGAGATATTGTAAAAAGCTAAACCAGACATCACGAGTAATCAAACAAACTTATCTCTCTAGTTATCGTTTTTTTCCCATCAACAATTTTGTCTCACTAATAAATAAAGAAGTGGACTTAACTTGAAAGCTAATGCTCATATGCTTCATTAGAGTATACTACTCCAAGAAGAAGAACCAAGGACTCTTTTTCCCCTCAGTTTTTATTTCCTTTCTTGTCTTACTTTCGATACATAGACACAGGTCTCTTCAGATATATAGAGCCAAGGAACGAAAGAAGCACATCTAGTAACAAACATGTGAAACAAAAGCAACTCTACACAATGGACTCCAAAGAAGAGAAAAACAAAGACAAACGAGGACACAGAAAAAAATAAATAAGCAAAAAGCTTACCATATGCTTCTCCTTCACTTTTTTTCTAGATGAATTTAAAGCTCATCATCTCCATTTTCTATTGAAGTCCTTTACAGCTTTCATAAATTAACGTTTTAGCTTCCTCCCCCTTTTAAGCAATCATCAAGATACTCTCTTCGTGTCGCGAGCTGATGCAATATGATCCTGCACCACATGAACATACACATATTGTTGCTCCGTCAGTGTAAGCAAATCAATCAACGTTTTTGTATCTGTGCAACAGAAGTAGATCTGGTCTGACTATGTTTAATCAAGCCTATGCAGGTGGTTGTGAAGAAGACTACAAGCTAGCTATTATGGGTGAGACTGACTTATGTACGTATAAAGGCAAATTGACCAAACTTTACAACTAAAGATCAGGAGCAAGATTGCAAAACTTACAGAAATGAAATCGAATGCTCTTGTATCTTCTTTCTTCGAACCATTCATTGTTGAGGTTGGAGCCTGATTAGCAAAATTTGGCTGGAATATATCAGGGAGTGCTGACTGATTCCCTCCGCTAGTACCCATAGACAGAACATTCCCGCTACCCTGAGCGTTCAGGTTGCCAAACTGCTGGAAGTTGGACATATTACCAAGGTACTGCTGCTGTTGAGCTAACAAGCTCGCCATGGCAGCGTAGTTCATCGGTTGGGTTGCAAAAGCTGGATTCATCATCATCCCTGGAGGAAAATTGAAGGGCATAACACCCCCAGGAAGCATTGAGTTTTGAACAAACCCAGGGGTTTGCTGTGAACCAAGAATGCCTCCAACAGGATTCTCTGGTACTTGGTGGCTGGTGGTGCTCGGCATTGCAAATAAATTCTCTGGAAGGGTGCTTGAAGACGAGCCTTTCTGATTTGAATTGTTTTCGTCAATGGAAAAACTTGCCATCAAATCATTTATGTTTTTTGATTCTTTTGGCTCTGCTTCAAGATTTGCAGTCGACCCAAACATATCAAATAGCTCAGGCACATGATTACCACCAGCAGCAGCGGACTTTTCCCCGACAGTCATTCCAGAGAACAGGTCATCAGCACTTTCTTTTTCTTCATTCGGATGAAATGATACATCTGCAAAGGGGTCATCATCATTTTTCTTCTCGCTGCTACTCAGTCCAGTGTCAGTGCTATCCCCAAACCAATCACCATCCATCAACGGAGCTGCTGTTGTCACTGTATTGCCAGTATTTAGAATATCTGGCTGGTTTAAAGTATCTTCTGTTGTATAATCTGAATCACCGGTGTCGATCAAGTCAGGTAAATCAACAGCAGCCTCTCGCTTCACAGTATTATCTGAGCTGCTCATCAACCCACTTGGCTGTCCACCATTTAGAACGCTCAGCACCTACACAACGCCAGTATCTTGAGTTAACTATCAAATTAGTATAATGCCAAAACTAGAGTTTTGTGAATGCTTACGACAAGCAGAATCTTACCTTGTTGGCCTTTTCGCGAAGGGAAGATTGCGGAGACTCTGAGCATCGCTGAATGGCATCCAAGTTTTCACCAAAATAAGTATGTATAATTGAAAAATTATCATCTTCCTTCTTCCTCAAAATGGCTTCAAGGACACATAGAGCTTTCATCCGAACCTGCCAAACAAAAATCACAGTTTCTTTTAAAGTACATAAGGGGGAAAATTTTGTTATGCTAAAGAAGAAACAAGCCAGGAAAAGAAATACAAATGTTTAAATCAAGAAAAAGGTACATTCACATCAAAAAGCTTCACAAGGAGGTGAGTATGGAATTATCATAAACATACCTGCCACATTGGAGACTGGAGCTTCCCCTCAAGAGCAATGCTTAAAGCAACAGCATCCATTTTTGCAGCTTCTAAAATGAAAACATGAAGAGCATCACGAGTTGGCTGGAGGCGTACACCGCCGGATGTAACAATGGTTTCCAGCAGCTTTTCCTCACGTGTTTTGCTCTCAACACGTACTGAAGCAGAACTTTCACTTGCCTCTCCGGAAACGTGGCCCCAAGATCCACCAGCCGTGTTCTTACCGGAGTTACCATCCCTCCCCAGCTTAACCGGATCATATCTACTGAAGTTCTCATTTTCCATAGTCAATGATCTATGGAGATTTGGACCTCTGTAGCTGCTGCTTCCATTCTCATTCTTCTTTGGCAAATGGCCTTGAGCAAAATTACTGATTCCTTGCTTTATAGATGCACTTCCAATACCCACCACCTCACTCAGGAACGATTTATTATCATTAGAGGGCACCTGAAAGTTAGTATTCCCAAATCCTTCAATGCGTCTGTTGATGCTTTCAGGAGCAGCTGGCTTACTACCATTCTCCTCCGAAAAAATTGCAGAAATTGTTTCATGAGCAGTTTCCCGTACAGCCTTATTAAGCGCATCCCCTTTTAAAGGATCTGGATGGCCCTTGTAATGGAATAGATTGCGCACTGCAACCGAGTTCCTTTGCATTTCTCGTCTAAACTCTGATCCAGACTTTCCCACAGCATACTTTATCAACCTAAGAGCCTGTGTACACACAATTACAATAACACAGAATCAGCATTAACAAGTTCCAAGAGAGATCATAACCAGAATTAAATCGGTTAGTTATCAATTATACGTTTCCCTAAGAAGTATATGTTCATTTCAGCTTTACATTCAAGAGCTCTCTCTATCTTACATCAACTAGTAAACTAAACCAATCCTCTCACATGCAACATTTGAAATTTTACCTTCTGCTTAACGATGGGGCTTTTGTTATCAAGACGTTTCAAAATGAACTCCGAAAACTCCTTGACGATGCTGACATGAGAAGAACGAAGAAGGTCACAGATCTCTTCCAATTTATACACAGGCGCTACTTTGTCCTCATCAGACGTAACCGCATCTACCATCCGCGACCTCCAATAAGATTCCACAGCTCTCCTACTCGTATCCATGACGAATTCGGCAACAACAAAAACCCTAATTCCCCAAAAACGCAACACCAACAACGAAACAACCCTTCGACCACGCCCGTTCAAAAATCGCAGAAAGACAACAAATTTATCAAACACCGATCCTCAAAACTATCAGATCAGTTTTAAAAACCGATCTTTTAAGCTCCAATTCACCACACTAGAAGATCACGATCGGGATCCCAATTTTCCCCCCCTACAAACCAATCAACGCAGAGGTAAATTAGACTCCTTGATACAAAATAACCATTAGGTCATCAGAATCAAATCAATATTATCGGAGAGATCAGAGAAATTGAGGAAAAAAAAGAACTCACCGGTTCGTAGAGGTGACAGAGAAGGAAGGAAGCAGGTGGTCAATAAAGAAGAATGGCTCTTTTGTTCTTCTCTGTTCTTTTCCTTAATTCCCAAATTTCCAATTTTTTTTTTTTTTTTTTTTTAATTTCTCTTTTTTTCCACAGATTCACATGAAATCTTTATTTATTTTTCTCCGTCACACTCACAGGAAAAATCAATTAAATTGGTATATTAAATTCTAAAGACAAATACAACACAAGTCAAAACAGGGGACAAAACAGAGTAAAACTAATTGATGAAAAAGCTTGGGACTTCGTCACTTATTAAGCTATCTTCATCAGTCTCTTCTTCTTCTTCGTCTTCAACCAACTGGTTTCTGAATAGAGTTTTGAAGTAAGGTAATATCTTTGGAAGCACATGTATATCCGCCATGTTTATACTCATCATATCAAAGGCAATGCATGTCTTGTGCATATGTGACTCGTCAATCACCGGAATCTTCGGGTATCTCTGGCTAAAATGAGTCAGCACTGTTCGGTATACACCTGCTGAAGATCCGACGTCGATTGCTTCTTTCGTTGTGCTATGATTTTTAGCTACAGCTTCTTCTATCAACGCATCCTCAAACGTTGCCTGTTATATAAGTTAGGAAAGATGATTAAATTATGAGAATGTGAAAGATGTAGATGTTTTAGACAATTTTGCTTATATAGGGAAAACTCACAAACCTCATGTATAAGAACTGTTGCTCCTTTTGAAGCTTCAACCATCTCAGGACAAGGCCTTGTGTCTCCTGAGTAAACCATTTTCCACCCTGGGATCTCATCTCCAGTGATGTTTTTTCTTTCTGCTGCTTTTACAACAACCCCAAAGGCTTGAGGGCAATGCACTACAGGAAAGCTAATCAACTCCTCCAACCCCATTTCGCCTAGGACTTTTTTCAGTTTCTTCATGAATGGTAAAGCTGAAGAATTGTCGGTCAGTGGGCTACTCGGTCTTTTATATATACTTTGCATTGGACTTCCTTTACTGAACAAAGAACCCTCTGCATTGCCACTACTGGTAATTTTCTCAGGGCGGGTGGCTTCTAGAGAAGCCCAAGAAGTTGTTGTGATGTTCCTGCAATCAAGAAACTCCATATTTAAATCCTCAAGTCTTTGATATGCGTCGAGAAAATTCTTTAGCGGTCTCGGTCCAACCACAATTGCTGGCTCATGAGCTACTCCTTTCAGAAGCTCACGTCTACGAGCAAGGATTCTTGCAAGACCCGTATGGTGATCAGCATGGATGTGAGAGATCCATATACATCTCAAGTTTCTCACTGCTTCATCAGCTCCTTCTAAACCATATCTTCGTTTAAGCTGGCCTAAGGTACCTTCTCCACAATCCAAGAGCATACTGCCACTAGAGAATAGGTCGATGTAAATTGCCGTGACATTCCGGTATTTTGAGGGTTGGGACGAACCAGTGCCCAAAAGAACTATCTCCATGTCATCTCGTCTAATGTTTTCAAGACAGCTTGGAACAGTGCTTTCACCCAGCCATGGCTCTTCGATCATCATCTTGTTGTGTAGCCCATTCCATAACCGCTTGATTTCTTCGGTCTTACTGCTGATCTCAGGAATTTCTGAAAGAAGCTCATCCATCACTCGTAAGGATGTCAATCGACTAGGGATACAAGATCTGTCTACCCCAAGATTACCATGTGGACGTAAAGTAAACTGCCCAAAATATAAAATTGAGAGAGACTTAAGGGCTAAAGGAAGCAAGTTTCATAAGGAGGAAACAATGCACGAAAGCAACATTAAATACCTTGAGGAGATTTTCAGCGGAAATGCTTTCACCAAGATTTGAATCGAAGCACTGACAAGAAAAGAAAAGAACAAGGCTTGACTACATGAACACAGCCAGATTCAACTCAATAAGAAAATATCAGAAAGTATTTGTAACCTTGCTCAAAGAAGTGGAATTGATCGAGTTATTAACATGTTGAGAAGACCAAATTCCAGGAGCCGGAAAGAACTGTGGGCATAAATAGTTAAGTCTGGCTGTGATTCTAGAACTGGCTCTCAGGATTGGAAACTCCATATTCTTCCTGGACAAACACCAAAACTAAATATTGGACAAATAAATTCAACAGTTATTTTATAAGAAAGAACATGGTTGAGAAGACTCACGCTTCATGTCCAGCAAGAATGTGCTGGGCAGATTGGAATCTCTTCATCCAGCATTGGTAAGCAGAACTATTTGTTACAGAAGCTGGACTTAGATGAATAATACAATTAACAAGTTTAGCTCCATCTTCTGAGTTGTCAGGACATGAATAATAACTCTTCATAGAGGGATTAGAAAGCAGTTCCTCCGCATGTGACTCTGTTGGACAGTCCACAAGCAAAACAACAGGACCAAGAACTGAAGGTCCCATAACATCACTTGGATGAACCTATAACCAAGGCTGAACAGTGTTAGCCTGCTAGAAGAGAAACTGATACTGGGTTATGGATTAATCCAAAGAACTGCTCTTTGAGACATACCGTAATATCTTTAAAATCTGACTTCACTGACTGTCCAGACTGAAGATAACTGTATTTTGGACCAGCTCTCAGTCCAAGAGCCATGGCCTTCTTTGGGTCAAACTTTCCATTGATTTCAGGTAATTCACATACATATATAACTGAAGTTTCAACAGTTTTGCTGCCGGATTCCTCTAAGCGACTCGGTTCTAATAGAATGGCGGAGATTTTCACAACTTCATCATCCACAAGAACATAATGATCCATGGGTGGTTTACTTGAGCCAATCTGAGGCGTGGAGTCAGATGTATTCAACGATGGACCAAAACTTCTTGTATGAACCATCGCAGCACGAGGGATAAATGACCTCATAGCATCAACTAAATACTTGAGATCCGAAGGACCCCATACGTTTACCTTAAGTAACAAAAGAGATTGTAAAAGATCAGCAATTCCATTCGAATATTAGTTGTCAAAATGGCAAGAACAAACTCAGGAAAAGCAAACAGGAAATATACAAAGAGATCATAAGGAGAAGAACACTCACGGATAGTCCTTCTTCACCAATACCAGCTAGAGTCAGTAGAAGACCTAACACGCATTCAAAATAAAAACACTTATCACTGTCTAATGATGTAGCAGCAAACACACTAAAGCTGATGCCTGGATAAAAAAATAAAACAAACCTGGAAGCCCCCCTGCTGTCTCTGAGCACACACGAGACAAAAATATATGATCTACCTGAAAAGAGTGACATTTCAAACTCGCCTCATCACACAAAGAAAAGAGACACACTTAGTAGTAGTAAACTAAACACCAAGTAAAGTCATTCATACCTTTGATAACTTAATCTTATGTTCTGTACAGAAACGTTGCAACCCCTGCAATTAAGCAATTAAGACTAGAGAGCCAGTAACAAAAAGCCTATATACTAAAGCAACTGCAGAAGAAAAAAAGTAACCTCTCCAGCATTAAAGATGAATCTTTGCTTATCAAAGAAGAGTAATACAGAAGGCGATGTATCCTGTGTATCCATTCCCGTTCCAAGAATCTAACAATGCAGATGAATTAAGCTATCATCATTTATAGTTTAAGATTGAAAGATTGGACAGAAATTGGAAACCTGAACATAGGCAATGGTGTTGGTAGGGTTAAGGGTGCGAGTGTTCCTCTTGAGATTCTTCTTAGGCTTATCGATCTTATCCAATCCCGCAGCTCTTCTCTTATTAAACTCGAAAGAATCAGAAGAAGAAGGAGGATTAAAGCTAGTAGCTTTATCTCTCTCCATTGGAGACCTACTTTTTCTGTTCTGCTCCTCAAAACTAGTCGTCCACTTGCGTCTCGGAGGAGGAGGAGGAGAAGACGAAGCGAAGATTGGGTAGAGAGAAAAGGGTCTACGAAAGAGCGAGAAAGAAGAAGACTTGAGAGGAGAGAATCCGAAAAGGCCTCCTGGGTTTTGATGAGCCATTGAACTTAAGATTTTCACCTTGTCAGAGAAAAGCTCAAAAGTTCTTCCTAGCAGGCTAATAATCTTTCCAATTGCATCATTGTGGAAAACAACAAAAGTTTTATTTGTTTTTCTTTTTAATAAATATTGTTCCGATTTTTGTCTTGGTAGCTTGTAAATGTTAGGTTTTTACTAGATTAGTTACTCGGGGTAAGATTATGAAAAAGAAGTGAAAAGGGATTTATTTATTAGCTGATGATGTTTGTTTGTTTCACCTTCATTCTTTAGTTTAGTTAGATGTATCAATTGGGCGGCTTAGATTTTGATGATAAATAATAATATTAGACATGTTTCAAGTTCAACTTTCATATGTTAGTGTGTATATCTTTTAAAAATTAACTAAAAACCTCTAAAACTCTCTTTGTCCTGAATATCGAGAAACTCGTGAACATAGTCTGCTCCGACGCCGGTAAAGCTTTGGCTGGCTTGCCGGTGTCGGGAACTTGAGTCCCCCCCTTGTTTATGTTTGCATGCTTTTCCCCCTTTTAATCCTTTTATGGCCCTTATCTCAATCATTCTTAAAGTTTCACAGTATGTGAATTACAAACGGCTTTTTTTGGTATGTAGTTGCAGTGTTTGTTTAGATTGAAAGAGCCTTGGATGATGATGATGATCAGATGGATGAGATCACCTTGTTATCGTCTGATTTCCCATTGGGAAATGTTTTTGCTTCTCTTCTTCTGATTCTTAATCAGTAAAGGTGAATAATCCAGTATAATAATTTGAGTAGTGTTGCTTCATTTTTGTTTTTCAGTTCCAACAATAAGGATCCAAAAGCGAATTGTTGCTTCATTTTTGTTTCTCATTTAATTTAAGTTATATCATACATGGTAAAGACACTCATAATTGTGGATAACTAATGGGAGGAGAAAAAATAAAAAGAAAGTTAGTGAGGATCTAAAATTAAATTATTATTATTTTTAATATTATTTAAAATTTAAGACATTCATGTGAGTATTACCAATAAGAATGCTCTAAGAGTTGCTACATCACCTACTCGGAAAGCTCGTCGTATCTACAATGCTCATGAATCGCTATTTATTAAAAAGACACGATATTTCATGTTACTTAAAAAGACACGATATTTCATGTTACTTGACATTGTTAAGTTGAAAATATGTTTATTTGATAACCTTAAATAAAATTAACTAACATTTTTTTACTAATATAACAAAATTATTTTGTTTTTTTTTTTTAAATTAGAAAAACGATTTTTACTTTTTAACAGCAAAATAATACTCTCTCTGTTTTACAAAAAGTGTCATTCTACACTTTTTTCTTTGTTTCATAAAGATTTACACTAATGTAATTTTTTACATCAAATTTCTTATTTTAACTTTAATTAAAAGTCTTTTTAATTAAATTTAAATAATTAATTACTCATTAGATAAGAACACATATGTATAATTTAAGTTTTTCTTAATTTATGTGGAATGTGTCAAAATGACGGTGAAATAAAGAAAGTATAACCACACAAAAAAAAATTCTTTAAAGCTTGTTCTTTGATTTAACTTTGGAAAAATAATTTGGTTAGCCAATTAACCAAAAACCGGCGCATGCATACATTGGATAAGAGATAGAAGACGCACCACTCACCTCCACAGAAACCTCACGGAGTCATATAAAACATTATCCCAATTAAAGACCCAACCTTTTTTTTGTTCTGTTTTATTTTTTATTATTTTAGAAAAGAGAGCAAGACTATGAGAAGTGTACAGTTGAATGGTTCAGGCTTAGTAGCTTCTCTATCTCCAAATCATAGCTTTAGCCTCAAAACCAAACCTAGTAACGCAAATTCATACTTCTCGCGTTCAAAACACATTGCCATCAGAGTCAAAACCATCCAAGCCATAAGCACCGCACCAGCAAGCCAACCTCCAGCCGCAGATGAGCCCGATTACGAACCTCCTGCTGTCGATTTTGCGTTTGTCCATGTAAGTAGTGATCTTCACTCTTGACGAATTATATACATTCTTATTATTATCTATATTGTTAACAAGGATGAATCAAAATCGTGAATAAAAAGCGTTTAACCTTGAAGTGATTAGAGAAATTGTATATTGTTTAGTGTTCTGTGGTGAATTTTGGATGGATGATTGATTATTATATAAATTTAATAAATTGTGGATAATCTAATTGTTAGTCGGTGTTGTTACCGGACGGAACACCGGACGTGCACTGGAGAAGAGCATGCGGTGGACAGAAACTTAGAGACATAATGTTGGATTCTAACATCGAGCTCTATGGTCCTTACGTATGATATTTTCTCTCCCTGGATTTGATTAATTCTCTTAATCAAATTAGTTTGGAGTATCATTTTCACGTGTTAATTTGGCAGAGTAAGCCCTTGTCAAACTGCGCAGGAGTAGGAACTTGCGCTACTTGCATGGTCGAGGTATACATATACCATATCTTATAGTAGTAGTTTCATAATGAATAACCAGTAAGGCTTTAGTTAAAAATTCAAATGATGGTTTATCATCTAACTACATTTATCTCCTGATGGATGTTATTTGTAGATTGTAAATGGAAAGGAGCTTCTAAATCCACGAACTGACATTGAGAAGGAGAAACTCAAAAGGGTAGATTCATATATTACACTAGTATTTAATAATTTGTATCATTTGGTCAAACAGTATAAATAAGTAATGTTTTCACAGAAACCAAAAAATTGGAGACTAGCTTGTCAAACCAACGTGGGAAATCCAGATTCGACCGGATTGGTAATATATATATATATATATATATACCCACTCTCTCTAATCCTTGTTATATAATGTTACAAATTTTCTATACATGTGACTGATTGATATTGATAAACTATGGCATACATAGGTCGTCATACAACAATTGCCAGAGTGGAAAGCTCATGAATGGAACATCCCTAAGAATATACCTAATGACGATGATCCCGAAACTTCTACGTGAAACTTTTGTCTTGTTATAATTAGTTCGTTTTTACTATATCATAAAATTTGTAACGATCGATTAAATAAAATGTGTCGATAATTAGCCCATACAACAACCTATTTAGACAACTAATTTATAACAACCAAAACACTGAAACAGCCATCCACTAAATGAAAGATATTCATATAAATTGGATAAATATTACAAAGTCTAAACAAAACAAGAAAGATCGAGACAAAGGAATCAAACACAGAAACATGAATCAAGAAATCATCACTTGTTTGCTTAGAAATCAGCAGAATCAAGAGGAACATGTTCGGAAGAGCTCATGAAGACATTTCCGTAGATAAGTCCGGCAAGTCCACCGCCGATGAGTGGTCCAACCCAGTAAACCCAGTGACCAGAGAAGTCTCCAGCAGCAACAGCTGGTCCAAAGGAACGTGCTGGGTTCATGGATCCACCGGAGAATGGACCGGCGGCGAGGATGTTAGCACCAACGATGAGGCCAATGGCGAGAGGAGCGATGGTTCCGAGAGAACCCTTCTTGGGATCAGCGGCGGTGGCGTAGACGGTGTAGACCAAAGCGAAGGTGATGATGATCTCCATCACTACTCCTTCTAATGCTCCTAGTCCAGCTCCAACGCTGTGGATTGGAACCGCCTGCGTTTTCCATATAGTTTTAGCGTTCGTTCATTAGTTTTTTTGATAATTAAACTGCCTCAAGAATTGTATATTAGTGGAAAGGAGATCTAATAATGTTTCATTATAAATTGACAAAAACCTACAATATTATATAACTTCCAACTTTTAAACAAACCATGTGTCCTCTATATAGTTAACAAGGCTAACATAAAAACAAATATTATTCAAAACATGGAGAATATTTTATTTTTTGTTTGACCTTGAAAGTTCTTTTTTGTTGTTGTTTTGTAGACCTATAGTAGTGCGAGGCAAGATGAGCTATGATTCTATTTTATACGTAAGAGTTGGAGATCAAAAGAACATACCAAACCGCCGGTGACGAATTTGAGGAGGAAGCAAGCGGCAGTGGAGCCGAGAAGCTGAGCGATCCAGTAGAAAACTCCGGTGATGACTGTGATTTGACCACCGACGGCTAGACCAAAAGTGACGGCTGGGTTAACGTGGCCACCAGAGATGTTGGCTCCGATTGCAACCGCCACGAAGAGAGCAAAACCATGGCAAACCGCGATGGCCACTAGTCCCGGCGTATCAAGAGCAGCGTCGGACGTCAACTTTGCTATATACATACAAAATGTGACACGTTCATTTAGTATTAGACCCATTAATAATTGTTACAACTCACGAAAAATGTTTAGATTTATTTAACTACGCGTCTACGAACCGTACGCAATGGCAGAGCCAACACCAGCGAAAACAAAGAGCAAAGTGGAGATGAACTCAGCGAGGTAAGCTCTTAGAGAAGCCAAGCTGAAGGAATCACCAAAAGAACCAAAGGCAACTCCAGCCATTGTTGTAGAGGAAAGAAGAAAATGTTATAACTTTTTTTTTTGTTAATGAAGGAGATGATAAAACCTGTTGCATGACCTTCTCTTTATATAGGAGACTCTTCATATATTTGCATAATTTAAATTATAAAATTACTATCCTTAATGAGTTTTTTGTGGTGGGGTTGGAAACGACTTAATAAATGATTTCATGTGTTGCCATTTTACTCTACATCTATTCGTGATTTTGGGTTAGGAAGGTTCTTAAGAAAGCTACAATAATGACTTAAGAAAACTCAATTTCTTTGTATGTATACATTTTTATGTATGTTATACCATATGCATATAAATTTACTATATATATAATGTATATACGATATACGTCTTCATAATCCAATCACGTTTAGTCCTTCTGATGTTTTCATTATTTGAATTTTGAACTACAAGTAACTCTAGTACTACCAAAGATAAGTGAATCTTGAATGAAAAATTGACAACAATCGATCATTTTTTTTAGTTTTTTTCAGAAATTCTTTTTCTTTGACAATGTCATAAGATAGCGGCGGTATCTCTCGTAAATTAGTGAAGAATTTGGATCAGATTTTACTATTAGTCTGAAAGGTCGGTTTAAAGTAATATGGCCGGTTTAAAGTGATTGAAATTAGAGGTGGTTGGGAGTGGACCCAAAGGACAGAGTAGCTTCAAAAGTTCAAAAAGGATAAACATAAAGATGAGATTAGAGTAGTGAGAAAAGAAAACAAATGGATACAAACAAAAGACTAAGGAGGGACAAGTGTGAGCTGTAAACAATGTGTATGGGTGTAAGACCGGCCAAAATATGATTGTGGTTACTGGTTGCATGTGACATGATCTTTAAATTTCTTCCCCAGTGATTTGATCAGATTTTTGAAGATGTGACTCATTTATGACTATATTCCATTTCAACAATGTTAATTTGTGTCCCTCCATTATCTTCCTCTTCGATGAACATTCTCCATCACATTCATTGATATATAAATCTTTTTTTTTCTTGCTAAATTTACAACATTGTTTGATTCACAATCTGGTACATTGTTCTCTTATTGAATGCAATGCTACCTAGAAACTGTCTAGCAATCAAATCCTTGCTTTGAACTTGATAAATTTGAAATATGAATTATTGCTGAGGTAGGAGATATCGGGTTGCTACCAGAAAATAGTTGCAATGCTAATTCCATTAACTTCTTTTCTAAAATTTACCGTACGTGTCAAATTTCTTATAACAAACTTAACCCTCATTAACGTGAAATTTATCTAAGTAGTTCAATCTTCAGGTCCCTCTTTTCTACTAACATTTTTAAGGTTTAATTATGATTAAAAAAACACGATAGATAGAAATAATTTGGTAATTCATATAATACAAAATGGTGTTCACTCAATTATATTATGTTAGATGTATATAATATATTAGTTGCGATGTATTCTCTAATCAAAAGTTATGCAACCACTTTTAGCCAATTTTATAAAAACCAATCATATGTTATTATGTTATGTTTAATTGTAGTGACATGTGTGATGTTTTAACGTCTATACACTTTCATAAACTCTTATGGTTCTTTTTTATTTTTGGTTATAAAACTCTTGTGGTTCTTACTAATTCAAGAAACTCAATACATTGTTGGTTGCAAGGTTCATTGCTACCACCTTACCAAATAGGCCAGCGTCATTTAGGGTGCAAGTTGCCTAAAATTGGAAAAATGGGTTGAATAAAATTGGGTTGAATAATATTCAACTCATTCATCTCCAAAATAGTGGTTGAACACTTTTGTTGTAAGATTAGTTTATTTTTTTAATCTTTTAAGTTGAATTGGTTGAATAATTTTTTCAACCTGTTCAATTTATTCAACCTTGCAACCATTTGCACTCTAGTTTACATGGTAATCATTTTTCTCTTCTAATTAATTATATATCGGACTTCGGACACTCATTTTTTAAGCTTAAATAGGTGGATGATAACCTAAAATATAGTTTATCTATAACAACAATGGCTTTGTGATTGGTTGTAAGCCGGTGGAATTATATGAGTCTTACAAGTTTAATAAGCTTGATTTTCGTTGTCTTGCCTCTATGCATTCCAAATTTAGATCTGTTGACTTGAATTATTAGTTCAGTATACTAATTAATAGCCTATAATTAAGCTGTCTTAAACTAATAATTAACTATTTTTCGTTCAATGTACATGTGTGTATTAAGAACTTTCTTTTACCGTGTAAGCAGTATCGTGCTCAGAGATTTAGAGGCTTTGGGCAAAAATTTATATCAATATGTTCTATGGTTAAAAATATAGTCTAAAAAACCAAAAACAAAATCCCAAAATATATTTGAGATCAAGAACTACAGCCAAAAAAAGAAAAGAATGATAAATGTTAGATATATTGGAGAAACCTTGTAAAATGAATTTTTAGAATATCAATTTTAAGAAGATTGTTGAGTAATGTGACCTATAAAATTATGACATAAATTGTGGCTTAGGGAATTTGCCCATTTTCTTAAGAGGTAGTCACGTCTGCGTGTAAGAACAGTACAATACCCTTTGACGCAAAAACAGAATTTATAGGAAAAGTGAAAAATCTAATGAGAGATGTGAAGAATTTTTAAGTGATTGAACAAAAGTTGAAAAGCTATGCTAATGAAGCTAAAGGTTGTGAACTTCCACGTAAACTCCCTATTGATATCCTGTTTGAGGATAATTGCAAACTTGTTTTTGAAGAAATAGAGAGCAAACAACAAGAACTTGAACATTGGCTATCAATTACACCAAAAGATCTGTATACAATAGCATTAGATGACCTAAGAGCTCACCTAAAGACATGAGAGAAACAACAACTGACCGGAACTAATTCTTCCATTTCTTCTAGAGATGCTATATTCAAGAGAGGACGTCGTAGGTGATTTTTTAGAAAGTTAGAAGAATATATCTGCTTTTGTAACATCTTATCTGTAGTGACATGTGTGATGTTTAACGTTTATAAAATTTCTTAAACTCTTATGGTTCTTTTTCTTATATTTTGGTTATAAAATTATTCTTATAGTTCATACTAATTCAAGAAACTCAATACATCTTTGGTTGGAAGGTTCATTGATGCCACCTTACCAAATACGCCAAGGTCATTTAGATTAGATGGGATCATTATTCTTGTCTAATTAATTATCACTTATCAGACACTCGTTTCTTAAGCTTTAATAGGTGGATGATAGCCTAAAATATAGTTTATCTATAACAACAATGGCTTTGTGATTGGTTGTAGGCCGGTGGAATTATAGGAATCTTACGAGTTCAATAAGCTTAATTTTCGTTGTCTTGCCTCTATGCCCACGAATCTTTCCAAATTTAGATCTGTTGACTTGAACTATTAGTCCAGTATACTAATTAATGGCCTCTAATTCAGCTGTTCTTAAACTAATAATAAACTATTTTTCGTTCAATGTACATGTGTTTATTAAGAACTCTTTTTTTTACCGTGTAAGAAAAGTACAAGAACATTTTGGCTCGGTTTACTTAACCAAGACCATGACAAACAAAACCGAAGACGATTCTTTGGTTAGCACAAGATGACCGGTACAACTTTACAATTTTATTTGGTTCTCTTCTCAAACTTGTAACGAACGCCACACACTGATTTGTTAACTCAATAAATACCAACGAGCGAGATTATAGACTATCCGAACCGAACCGAACTGCTTACTTTGGATTCGGGGTTTTGGATTCGGTTAAAATGTCCAGGGCTAAAGTTCCCTTTTAAAGTTTGCTCTATGATTTAACTAGATCAATCTCACAAGTCTTGCAATATCACAACGGCCCATAAAAAGCTCAACAAATATTTATTTAACCTAACGTGTTGTCGTTTACCTTTAAAAACGCCGGAACCCTAGTTCGGGTTATATCTATCCCACGCCCAAAACCCCTTAAGTTATACCCTCTGAATTTCGTATCGTCCCCGGGAATGAAAAGGAAAAGGAAGACAACGACTAGGAGGATTACAAAGAAGAAGAGGTCGCCGACGCCTCAATCGACCACAACAATTGCGTCACTTGCCGATCCCGATGATTTGGTATTGGTTCCGTCACTTCCTGATGATTTGGTATTGGTCATCGTCGCACGCGTCCCAAGGTTATACTATCCGACTCTCTCACTCGTCTCCAAGAGATTTCGATCTCTCGTGGCTTCACCAGAGCTTTACAAGGTCAGGTCACTCTTGGGACACACGGAGAGTTGTCTTTATGTTTGCTTAGAACTGGGTCTTAATAAGAAGGTTAGCTGGTTCACCCTTTGCCGGAAACCTGATCAAACAACCCTAAACTCGAAGAGAAGTGCGTATATTAGTAGGAAGAAGGAGGAGTCAAGTGGGTATGTTTTGGCTAGAGTCTCCATTTCCGATTCTCCTTGTTCTAACTCTGCGGGTCTCGTAGCGGTTGGTTCTGATATTTACAATGTTGCTGATATCTACACAATACGAGAGCGCTGCGTCAGCCTTTCTGTTATGGATTGCCAGTCCCACACGTGGCGCAAGGCTCCAAGCTTGCGGGTGAAGCTATTGACGCTCTCTGCTAGCGTCCTTGATAGAAAGATATATGTTGCAGGGAACTACAAAGCTCGCGATACCGAGAGGAACATGTTGGAGAACTCGGTGGAGGTGTTTGACATAGACACACAAATGTGGGCTTCTGTGCCCATCCCTTGCCACTTCAAAGTACAGAGACTACCAATTTGCTTACTGCAAAAGCATATGTACTGACGGGAATTTCCGTGTGGCTGAGCCTTTTGGAAAGGCCTTGGTTTACATACCCAAGGAAGATAGATGGGACACGGTTGAACAACCATGTATGGAGCGTCATTTGTATTCTTCACTTTGTTGCACGATAGACAATGTTGTCTACTCTACTTCTAAGGGAGCCGTCATTTGGTATGACACTGAGGCAAGTAAGTGGAGAGATTTGCAGGGTTTGGTAGGATTACCTGAGTTCCTTGATGCTTCTTGTGTTAGATTGACTGACTATGGCGGGAAGCTAGCTCTTTTATGGGACGATGAGCTGCCTTCTTTTTATGGGCCTGGCTTCGGCCATCACACACTGATTTGGTGTGCTGTGATTTCACTCGTAAGGCACAAGAGTAGTGAGATTTGGGGGAAAGTTGAGTGGTTTGANTCACTCGTCTCCAAGAGATTTCGATCTCTCGTGGCTTCACCAGAGCTTTACAAGGTCAGGTCACTCTTGGGACACACGGAGAGTTGTCTTTATGTTTGCTTAGAACTGGGTCTTAATAAGAAGGTTAGCTGGTTCACCCTTTGCCGGAAACCTGATCAAACAACCCTAAACTCGAAGAGAAGTGCGTATATTAGTAGGAAGAAGGAGGAGTCAAGTGGGTATGTTTTGGCTAGAGTCTCCATTTCCGATTCTCCTTGTTCTAACTCTGCGGGTCTCGTAGCGGTTGGTTCTGATATTTACAATGTTGCTGATATCTACACAATACGAGAGCGCTGCGTCAGCCTTTCTGTTATGGATTGCCAATCCCACACGTGGCGCAAGGCTCCAAGCTTGCGGGTGAAGCTATTGACGCTCTCTGCTAGCGTCCTTGATAGAAAGATATATGTAGCAGGGAACTACAAAGCTCGCGATACCGAGAGTAACAAGTTGGAGAACTCGGTGGAGGTGTTTGACATAGACACACAAATGTGGGATTCTGTGCCCATCCCTTGCCACTTCAAGTACAGAGACTACCAATTTGCTTACTGCAAAAGCATATGTACTGACGGGAATTTCCGTGTGGCTGAGCCTTTTGGAAAGGCCTTGGTTTACATACCCAAGGAAGATAGATGGGACACGGTTGAACAACCATGTATGGAGCGTCATTTGTATTCTTCACTTTGTTGCACGATAGACAATGTTGTCTACTCTACTTCTAAGGGAGCCGTCATTTGGTATGACACCGAGGCAAGTAAGTGGAGAGATTTGCAGGGTTTGGTAGGATTACCTGAGTTCCTTGATGCTTCTTGTGTTAGATTGACTGACTATGGCGGGAAGCTAGCTCTTTTATGGGACGATGAGCTGCCTTCTTTTTATGGGCCTGGCTTCGGCCATCACACACTGATTTGGTGTGCTGTGATTTCACTCGTAAGGCACAAGAGTAGTGAGATTTGGGGGAAAGTTGAGTGGTTTGATCATGTGCTTACAGTCCCTAGACGCTATACTTTTGTGAATGCTCTTGCTGCTACTGTTTGATTAGTGCTGTGAGAGTCACAAAGGCCTTCTTGAACGTGTCTCTGGTAATATCCTTTTGTTATAGACCTCCGATTGCCACATAACGACGGGAGAAAAGAAGGAAGAGAGAAAAGATACCTTGGAGATGGAACCTGAGATGGTAAGATACCTTGGATATCAATCAGGCGGCTCATGTGATTATTCTATCTATGGGTCTTGTAAGATAAACAAGTATTAATTGGCTTTGGTTTTGGATTTAATTTTTTTTGTTCGTTTGTTTAAAAATATGATCTCGCTCACTCTATATATGTTGTTGTACCTTTTTAAAGAGATCATTGTTGTTGTTGTACCTTATTTAAAGAGGGAATTGGTATTGTTGTTTTTGTTCGTTAGTTTAAGAATCATCTTTTAGCTTTAAAGGAAATGTTGGAGTTCTCGAATAAGCGGAAGCAGGGGATCCATTATTTTGATGTGTTACTACTACTACTTGGAGAGAATTAATATCTTGGGACTCGGTACAAATATTGAAATCATATCCTACAAATCTTGGACTCAATTATATTATTATGAAATTTTAACTTACAAATTTATTTGCTTCTCTTTTCAAAGTTATCACTGGTGGAAGTGTTCATACAACTCCGCACACTGATTTATTAATACGAAACAGCGAGATTATTAATGTTGTTGGGACCAAAAAACCTGTGAAAAAGCTTGAGATTTTGAGACTGTGACGGGTTCCATGTTTCATCTCAGGCTCTGTGCTCTCCTGGGAATGGTATTGACGCACAGCAACGGTAATAACCGTTCTGTTCGAATACAAATCGCCGTGAGAGATGAGCTTCTCGGATCAGATATTCTCCCCAATCTTCATTTCCAAACTGTTTGTGTATCTCTCTTGCATCAAACGTCTCCATCCTCTTCCTATTGTCCTTTCTGAGAACACAAGTTATATATTTCCTAATAATCAGAGTTTTGTTTCCTTTTTATCTGAACATAAACCTGGAATTGGGAATCAATCACCTCCTTTTCCTGTGCCTCGCATTCATCACGGTCGCGTGCAGCTGCAAACAAAAACGAATGAAAAAATAAAGTAAACCAAAGCACTTTCAAGTCCATTAGTTTTGAGCTTTCAGCCAAAAATATAAAGTGGCTGCAACCATCTCACCTTCAAGCTCTGCTTTGCATCTTTCTCGAGAACAAGCCCAGCTTTCACAAATGCATCAGTAATAACTTCTAAGCTTGGGATTAAGAAAATCAAAAGCACATACGCTAAAGCCTTAATCTAAACCATGCCCCACTGATAAGTGATAAAAAATAACATTTATCCTACTAATAATAACTAGGATACGACAGGCACGTAAAAGCCGGCCTTCATCGCCAATTTCTTCAACAGGAACATAAATCACACGAGCCTTGGCTAATGGTCCTCTCATACAGTCCTTAAGAAGATACCACAAAATGACAATATACCAATTTAGCCGTCAATGAATTGTAAAAAAACATTTAAAGCCAAGGATGTTGTATCATCTTACCAATCCTTTAAGTCTTATGAATATTGGTCTGTTATCCAAAGCGTCCATCACGCTAGGAGATATACTCTGGATTTAAGAATAGAAAACACTCAAATTCGTGAAGCATTTCTAAATGAATGAAACCATCTCTTCAAAAAGAAATTACCTTTAGAATATCACGCGCTTCATTGACACGATCTTTGTTCCATAACTTTAACATAAGCACAGTCAAGTGAAAAGTGTTCGGCTTAATAAAAATGGACTTGTCAATCCCCAAGTCTGCCAATGCATAAATTTTACTGAGCATATAAGAGAGACCAAGTTTTCTTCTTTCTCAGATTCAACTATTAGTTATATTCTTACCAAATAAAGTGGATGACTTTGCTTTGGTCATAGGCGGGTAACTGACAATTGGTATGCTCTTGATATCCACATTGACCTGATTTGTTTCACTATTAGCTTTTGGATCAACCGCCACACTTGTGGTTGATTTATCAGCTTGGTCATCTTGTTCATCACCAGCTATGCTATTGTTCCCGAGTATAGAGTTCTGAAAATTCACTAGCTTTTCCACTAACTCAGGGTGTATGGCTAATGGAAGTGATACAAAGTGTGAGTAATCAAGACTCGGACTCCGTACAACCTAGAATGTGAGTTTCAGTGCGCAGAATCAGAAAGAAAAAAAAAAAAAAAGAGCAAAAAAAAGAAAAAGGAAAAGAAAAGGCCAAGCATGATACTAAGGATCAAAGTGAAATAATAAGGAACCTCGTCGATAATGGTCTCTATTCTTTCTGAAGCTTTAGTCACACAGTCCACTGAACCACCTTCAATGACTGCAAAGACGAAGGATACAATTGTTGAACCAAAATGAGTTGGAAAATGGTAGCTAGTCAGCCAGCCAGGTTTAAGTGCATAGACATCAGGTTATATACATTACAGTTGCTTTCAAAAACTTACTGATGTGGTCTTCATTCCTTGATGATGGAAGAATGATCTTCACTCCCATTTCCTCTTCAAGTTTCATCTGCGTAGCTCCTCTTTTGCAAAGAATGCAAACTCATTAGCACATAGAGACATGAGGGGTTAAATAAAACCTCGAAGTATACGATACGAAACTAGAGCTCTTACTCTTTTCCTCTAATGAACTTAATCAAAGAAGCCCCAACCTATAAAACCAATCACACAAAAGTCAGTTAAAGTAATTGAAACAAGAGGCTACAAGAAACTTCAGGTAACATATAAAAAAAAGGACCTCAAGAGAGACTGAATGCTTTCCAGCGGATACAACTAAGGCTGTCTCACTCCTTCCTCCTTCAATAACTTCTTCAGAAACATCACTTGATTTGCTACACTGAGCTGCTTCTCGGACATCATTTCCAGCTTCTGTCTCATCATGAGAAAGCAATGTAAGATGGAATGTTTTAAAATCTGAACAAAACCACACAATTAAACAGCCTAAGTAAAAGATGCTTAACCTGCAATAATAACTGAAGAGGATTGAGTGGAGGAGATAGGTCTCCACACTAAATTTACCATCTTCTTCTGCTTCTTGAATTCATCCATGGCACTCTTCTCACTTACCCTATAGCTCAAGATACTAAAAGATTCCTGCCACGTTGAAGTGGTGTAGCCACCACAAAACATCAAAAGTTCAAAACAATCTCAGAGCACTTATAAAAGATTACACTTCCTAAAAACTACAGTAACAAAATGCCAAGGAGACAACAAAGTATTGAACTTTACCGAATTCGATTGAAAACATCTACTCGTAAACCCGAATACACGATCAATCCTAGAAAGACAGAATCAAACAAACACTTTTTAACGATTTTTCTAATCCAACCCACGAAAGGAACAAAATTTAATTTAGGGTTTTGAAGAATTTGACATCAGATTATAGAATTTCGAAGAAAGAATCAATTTTTATTTTGAAGGGAGAACGAACCTAAACAGAGTCCTGCAAGTTAACATCTTACTCTCCTCCTCCGGTGATCAGCCGTGAGACATCTTTTTCTTCCGCCACTATTTACGACTATTTACTACTAACCCCATCACTTCCAGAGAATTATATATTTTACCATATACTTCCAAATCTTACTGTTATGACCCTAAATATATTGTCAAGTGACTCAAGTCTAGCAAATGTGTATATTTTCATTACTATACACTGTCCAAAACAAATCTTACAAACACAAGTTACAAACCGTAGTGTTACCAATTTCTGTGACACATACACATTATATAGAAACAGTTACATATTGACATACACAATGATCATAGTTTGTCACCGAGAAAACATCAGTTCTCTTACAACAAAACCTTTTAGAGGAGATTTGATCGTTTTCAATGTCACTTGTGTGGAAAAGGTAGTGAAGCGCAGCAATGGAAGTAGCCATTCGAGTCATATTTAAAGCGTTGTGAGATATGAGCTTCTCTGATTAAATATGTTCCCCAATCCTTGTTCCCAAACTCTTTGTGTATCTCTCTTGCATCAAAAGTAGTATCCATCTTTCTGCTTTTATCTTTTCTGTAGCTTGCATTCATTACCGTTGCATGTAGCTGCAAAAAATACGGAACAAGCGTGAAGGAGAAGTAAAGAGAAATTAATGTTTTTTTTTCAATGGATCACTTTCTTTGTCCTGGTAACCAAATAGGAGAGTTTGAAGCATTACCTTTAAGCGTGACTTTGCGTCTTTACCAGCAAATCCAGCATTTACAAATGCATCAATGATAACATCCGAACTAGAGAGTCAAAGAGTTCAATATTAAAGCTCTTGTATAGAAATTTTGAAGTCGTGTGTTTGGTCAAGTAAAAATAAGCTCTTAGAGATATTAATTAGGATACGACAAGCGCTTAGCAGGCGACCCTCATTCCCAACTTCTTCAACAGGAGCATAGAGAACGCGGGTTTTGTCTAAAGATCCATTCATACATTCCTTAACAAGAAAAGAAAAAAGATAAGCACATAGCAGACCATTTGGGATTGAGTCAAAGACTATGTTTTAAAGCCACTAAAAATGTAGTAATGCAAAGACAAGGAGGATATGTGTCATCTTACCAATCCCCTGAGTCTAGTGAAGACAGGTCGGTTCTTCAAAGCCTGCCTCACATTAGGAGAAATACTCTGATTTTCAGAAAAAAAGAAAAAAAAGAAAAGACAACACCTCAGTCATCAAAGCAATCGTAGAAGTAAAGAAGCATACTATATCCTTAACAGAGGAAATTAATTATATACCTTAAGAATTTTTTGAGCTTTGACCACAGATTCATTGTTCTCTAACCTTAACATAACCACAGTCAAATGGAAAGTTTTGGGCGAAACAAAAATCGATTTTTCGATTCCCCTCTCTGTCCAATATCAAAAGGACAAGTCATAGAAACAAAACAAGTTTGATACTATAAACTCATTATTTCATTCATTATTTCCTCTGTTTTTGAACTTACGAGGTAAAGTGTTCTGAAACTTGAGTGGAAGAACCTTATCATTGTTGTTACCCAATATAGAATTCTGGAAAGCCTCAAGTTTTTCCTTCAACTCAGGATAGGTAACTAACGGAAGTGACACAAAGTGTGTAAACACTTCTCTCTGACGACCTTGTCCAATCTACCAAGCATTTGAGAATTCAAGTATCCATAGTAATTAGTAAGTAAAAGAACCCATCGTATAGCATCATATGTTAAAAGGTGAAAGATTGATATGTTTTGCCTCCACGCTACAACCAAAAATCATTAGCAAACCTGTTTCTGCTTGCCTTTGAAACCCAGAGGAGCCAGAGGAGCTGTGAGATGAGAATTGGAAGATCCCTCACGATTCTGAAGTGAATTCCCCATAGCCTTGATCACGTACTTTAACGTAACGGTCACACACGATACGAGTGTTTCCAAATCAAACCCAGATACCGTAGAACAGAGAGACTTTACCTCTTTGCCGCCGTTTGAGACTTTATTTTGTTTACGTGTGGTCAATATGACTCAATAATAATCCCCACAAAGCCAGAATTAATAATTTAAAAAAAAAAAAAATCCCCAATGGCGATTTCCTTTTTTGAATATTTTAATTCATTTTTGAAATAATTTATTAAGTTTTTTAGAAAAAAAATGAAAACCTAAGTTTTATCAGCTTATAAAAACCCTACCACCAAAGCATTACCGCTTCATTGTTCTTTAGGTGCGTTGGTACGTAGGGTTATGATGATGGATTTATTTACAATGAAGGTTACTTTTTCCGGATTATTGTTTGGCCTTTTTCATGTTGTTCAATGTTCATACTCATACCGCTTCCACCTCGTCACCTAAAGAAACAAAAATTGAAGTAGTTTTGTAACAAAATTAGGTTTCAAGGAAAAGTTAAAAGCTGACCACCTTTTTTTGTATGTTACATAAATCCTCCTAAGACCTTGACAGGTGGTCCGCCGCAAACTATATGCACAACTTTTGGCACTTTGTTGCGTTTATTTTGAGAAAGATGTGAGTATTGTTTGTGGGAAAAATCATCTTCCTCTCACATCTGATCACTTTTAACTTTTCAAGGCTATTAATAGGGAAAAATCATGAACACCATCACAACTAGAAAGGTCCATGAAGCATTTTTTAAGGACCTAATGATAAGTTTGATCCGTTTATTTGTGTTGATTGACATTCAACACTAGATTGTAACCTTTATTTTTATTTTTTTGGCATAGTTACATTAATAGGTTAAGCTCCTTTGTAATACCTCAGCTCTTCAAATTTAAATGATTTTCACATTCCTTTAGAAAACAGTATTTAAAACCCCAAATAATAGCTAAAGGTCAAAGATTGAGATTTTGATCTAATCCATATATTTTCTCGATATCACGAGTATTAAGTAACAAACCCGTTGGCCGGGTGTGCTTGCCTTATGTTTGCGAGAGGATCAGAGGAGTGGAATGCGATTGCCATTGCCTTAACTCATACTTAAAAAGTTTAACTCATCAGAATAATTAAACTAGCGTAAAGAAGTTGCATCATTGCATGCATATGTGTGGCAACATATCTAAATATATGAATAACCGACACGTATTTTAATGCCCCAGGTTTCTCATACGAATGTATCCAAATCAAAACCACAGCATTAGATTTCAAGGCCTAATTTTCTTTGAACATATGAATAAGCTTATTTTCTTTGAACATATGAATCAGCTTTTATAATAGAGTTGCACGAGGCCTTGGTCAATGACCTCCATCCACAAAAAAGCCTTTCTACTCACATAATTTTTAAAGGAAACAAATAAAAACGTAGAAAACAAAATCAAAGTATCTTTCATTGACGTAATTGTCATGAAAACAAAAATCTTCCGCAAATTTCGAAAAAAATATTATCTTTCCTCTCTCTACGGATCTTCTTTTGGTTTTTAGGTCATTTTTTTATAAAGTAATTAAATTCTTCAAAATCAAAACCCTATGTTTTTCGCAGCTTATAAAAACCCTTCCGTCTCGTTTGGAGTCTCTTCATCTCTACTACTCTCTCCGCAGCCTAACATAACAAAAGTTATTGTCACTCCTCGAAGTTTTGTTACATATATCATCCTGGCCCCTTGACATGGAGGTCCTCCACACACATATGCACAACTTTTTGTATGTTGTGTTCATTGAGAAGTATTTGAATATTGTGTGTGGAGGGCTTCCAAGTCAAGGTATTTGGAGGATTCGTGTATTAGTTTATACTTAGATCAGATGTTATAGTGATGTGTTATTTACCATTCTTCCAACTGACAAAGCTGCCACTAAAGTGTAATTAATTTTCGTTCTTCAACTGTTTGAAGCAAGGCTTTAAATTTGCACCCTGTGATCAGTATTCTATACGATAACCCATTAATCCATTATCATAGGTTGCAAACTGGGCATTCATGTTTTGTCTAAAGAAGTTGCAAGAGACCTGTCACTTGTTAGTGATCCCACCAAAGCCACTCTCGACGCATAAAGCACACAAAAAAGTCTTAATTTGAGCAAAAATTTATTTAAACTTTAAAGGCTTGCGAGAGAAACGGGTACGTATAATTTTTGATGAACGTAATGCCTAAACAAATGCTAAACCTGCACATCAAACGCTTTTGTTGTTACAAATACGTGTCAAAAATTGCATTCAAATATTTTGGTAATAAATACATTTATGAACGTAATCATGAAAGACTTCTCTTTATCATTAAAAAATTCGTGATGACGGACCGATTAGCTGTAATGCTAGCTCGGTGATACCCGTGCTGCTACAGCATGTATAACAGGGAATAACACATGCTGTAATTAATATATATATATATATATATATATATATTTTGAATACATCAAATATTTTGGTTTATGTATTTTTTATAATTTCAAAATTTTTAAAAGTTTCGAGTATTATATTTGGTTTAAGTATATGGTAAATGTTAAACATATTTAGATAAGTATGTTGTTTAGACATCATTAATCTTTGGTAGGGTAACAAATATGCAATGAAAGTTTTGCAGTTTTTAAGCCATAGTTGTATGTTTAAAAGTGTTAAATCCAAATATCAGTTTTTAATTTGGTTTAGTTTGGACTATTGCACATATATCTCGTCCTATCCCGTCTTGTCATGTCATGTCATGTTTCATCTTGTCCCTACCCGTAAAAAAACAGTTAAAAGAGAACATAAAAAAAATTTAACGGATAGGGACGAGATAAAACATCATTAATCCTTAATTTTTTATTGTCCAACAATTTTGGATAAGAACATAACTAAATTTTGTGATTTTCTCACATTTTTTTCAATATAATTTATTCTTTATGCAATAGAAGATTTGTTCATAGTAAATAAATTAAAAAGCTACTTATTAATATTCAATTTTGCATAAATTTATAGTAATACAATATAGTCAACCAATTGTAACTATTGAATTTTCGAGTTTATATAATTATTTTTGGGTAATTATTATTTAGAAATACAAATACAAATACAAATACAAATTTCTTTGCTTTTTTGTTTTTTAAAAATGATTTTTTTTATAACTTTGTTTAAACAACAAATGTAATACATGAAATAGTTTATTTTCATAAATATATATTATTTTTATTTATGATTACAAAATATATTAGTTACATAAGATATTTTTAAAGATATTTCTTGTATATCTTGTGTTTTAGAGAGTAGTTACAAATAAGTTGATCTAGATATACTTTATATATTTATTAAAATGAATTTGAATTGATCTTTATTAGTTTCACATATCTTATATATTAATTAACTTTATATTATTAAGGCTATAATGAATACTTTACTATTTCAAAATACATTTTAAAGTAATTTAATTTTTATTTAAAATTGTAATTAGGTAATTTTTTCAAAATTAAACTGGAATTATTTCTTTGTTCCTAAAACTGTGACAAAAAATATGCATAAATATTAATTGTAATTTTTTTTTTGTTTTTTTGTTTTTTCCTAAAATATTTATAAAAAATCAGAAATTTAAATTTGAGATATTTCAATGGTTAAGAACTATTGTTTTTATAGTGAGATTAGATATATTTAGAAGTTAATAGTATTTTATATGTCAAATCTCCTAAAATTATCTTGTTTTTTTTGTTTTGTTATAACTAAAATATGAATATTTCTTGTGTAAGATTATCTCATAAGATTGTTTTAGATTTGCAGTTAATATATGATTATCTCATAAGATTGTTTTAGATTTGCAGTTAATGAAATCTTTACAATCAAGCAATTTTGTAAGATTTGGAAATAAAAATATATGGTTTAAATTAAAACCATTGAAAATTTCAGTTGCCAAGATTTAATTTCATTTTGATAATCAATGATAAATATTGATGAGAAAATCGGGTCAACTAATCCTACTATTAAATGACCAGCTAGTATCCGACTTAATTTGAAAGGTTAGAAAAATTTATTTCAATGATATATAAATATATGAATAATTATTAAATACTAACATTTTTATTTAAAAAGTATCAAAAGAAAATTATGGTATAAAAGTTGGTTTACGAGTATTTTTTGCTTTAATAGTATAGATTTGATTAAATAAATAAAATGGTTGATTAGTCTTCAACTACCTGTCAAATAATTGCATTAAAATATTTTAGTAATTAATAAATCAATTTGTGTAGAGTAGTCATCGTGAAAGATAAAGTTAATGATGACCAAACACGCGAATGAGTTGTACAAATTGTCTCTTTTATAAATTGAAATGCAAATCCACGAAACATCTTCAAACCATAGAAAAAGAAGAAATGACGAAATATCTCCCGGATGAATTAGCCATTGAGATACTAGTGAGGCTATCGACGAAGGATCTTGCTCGATTCAAATGCGTCAGCAAGACATGGAGAGGTCTCATCAACCACCGTGGATTCATAGAATTGTACCAAAACAATTCTCCGGCGAAGTTTGTGTCGTTTTACGACAAGGATCTCTACATGCTTGACGTGGAAAGCAAGCGTCCGGCTATTACAAACCCTCTTAAACTCGATTTCCCTTTGGATCAGTCGATGATCGATGAATCCACATGCGTGCTTCATTGTGACGGGACGTTATGTGTTACCTTAAAGAATCACACTTTTATGGTTTGGAATCCATCTTCGAAGCAATTTAAGATCTTACCAAATCCCGGTATATACCCAGATTCGAACATTCTGGGTTTCGGTTATGACCCGGTTCACGACGATTACAAAGTCGTAAAGTTTATCAACCGGCGTGATGCTTCCACGGCGCATGTTTTCGAATTTAGAACCGGTTCTTGGAGAGAGAGCCTACGGATTCCTAATCCTGATTGGTATTACAGAGACAGAAGAGGTACACTATTGGACCAATACCTCTATTGGATTGCTTACCGGTCTAGTACTGACCGGTTTATCCTATGCTTTAATCTCTCAACCCATGAATACCGAAAATTCCCTCTTTCGGTTTACAACCAAGGCGTGACGTGTTCATGGTTAGGCGTTACAAGCCAAAAACTCTGTATCACAGAGTACGAAACGTGCAGGAAGGAGATTAAGATTTCGGTTATGGAGAAAACCGGATCATCATGGAACAAGATTATAAGCCTTTCAACCTCGAGTTTCATCTCCGTACATGATCATATCTACGATTATCAAGTTGAATTCGTGTCTTTTACTAAAAGGAACGATCTCGTCGTAACGTTCACTGGATACAAAGATAATTTCGAGATGGAAACTGAAGAACGTACGAAGACGAAGGTGTTCTTATACAAAACCGGAGACGAGAAATTTGAACAAGTCCAGTTCTGTAACTCTCTAGCCGGGTTACGATTTCTCTGTGAATTTGTGGAGACTCCTAAGATTACTAATCGCATATTTACTTGAAAGTAAAAAATAAAACTCAATAAATTAATACTTTCACCAAATACATAACATACACATGTAAAAAAAAAACGGTCTAGGCGCTAAGCGCTCAATATAAATCTAGAGACTGCTTAGACCGCCTAAAATCACATAATATTATTTTAATATATATATATATATTTTATTTTTAACTACATATATTTAAATTTTTAAAATTTATATTAATGTTCATATATTATTAATCTAAATTAAATAAATATATTTTTAATAATTTTAGTTTATAATTTATTATTATTTATTTATTTTAACATATATTTTTACATAATTTTATATATAATATTATATATAATATTTTGTATTGTAAACGTATAAATCGATTTAGTTTCTTGAACACAACAACATAAAAAAAAGTGATCCTACATTATAACCGGATAGACGAAATTGGTTTGAATTGTTGAATTAAAGACCAAACCGGGATAAATGAAATTGGTTATTTAGTCATTCATTTATAGATTATAAAAATTGAATAAATTGACCAAACTCCAAAGAGAGAGAGAGAAAAAAAAAAAAAGAAGAAAAGAATATTAATGGAGAGAGGAGGGATGAGCAGTGGGCAATCACTGTGGCACTCTCAGTCACCGAAAACTCCAACGACGATGCTGGATCGGGCGCTTTCATCTCGCCGTCCTCACTCAGACGCCGATCTATCTGCTTCCGGCGAATCCGGTACCGACGAATCTAAGACCAAACGCCCACACATCTACCTCCTTGCTTCCAATTTCCTTTCTCGGATCGGTCATCAGTGGTGGCCTTGTCTCATCCTCGCTCTCCTCTTCCTCGTCCTTCTCTTCCTCATCTCCGTTGCTTTACATTCTCACAGCTTCGTCTGCATCTCCGGCTTCGATCCCGCTGCTCGGATCGGCTTCTTCGGTCTTGATGGCCTCGAATCGGACTTCGGTGCCCTCGGTGTTCCTTGGTGTAAGCACTCGAGATCTCTGTTTCTTGAACCGTTGATTCGTTTTGTGGTTCAACATTGTGAATTGATTCCTTGTAGATTTGAAATCTAGGTTTCCATTGCATTGAAGGCTTTGTAGCTTCTAGTGGTCTCTAGATAGTAGTGGTTGTGCTGTGTGTAGACAAAATCAATGGAGAAGAACCATTACGAGTGATTTTTAGGGAATACATTGTTTAATTTTGTTGTTGCTATGGAAGTATTTAATTTTTGTCCTTGGCAAAAGGCAGATCGAAACATGGAAAAGAAGTTGAATGGACCTCAAAAGATTTACTCAAGGGTCTAGAAGAGTTTGTGCCTATATATGAAACACGGCCTATCAAGAACAACATGTATGGAATGGGTTTTGATCACAGCTTTGGGTTATGGTTCATGGCCCGTTGGCTTAAGCCAGATCTGATGATTGAGAGTGGTGCTTTTAAGGGACACTCCACTTGGGTTCTGCGGCAGGCCATGCCAGATACACCTATTATCTCACTTACCCCAAGGCACCCCGAGAAGTATTTAAGAAAGGGACCTGCCTATGTAGATGGAAACTGCACGTACTTTGCAGGCAAAGATTTTGTTGATTTCGGAAGTGTTGATTGGAAGACTGTGTTGCGAAAACACGGAATAACAGATCTCAGTCGCGTTATTGTCTTCTTTGATGACCATCAGAATGAACTCAAAAGGTAGTTTTTTCATTTCTCATCTCTTTCTCATATTGCATTTGCTAAGAATTCACTGATTTTTTTTTTTAACATATTTGAAAATGAGCAGGCTAAAGCAAGCACTGAAAGCTGGTTTCCGACATCTTATTTTCGAGGATAACTACGATACAGGAACTGGAGATCACTATTCCCTGAGACAGATATGTGACCAGTCATATATAAGAGGTGGGGGTTCTAAAGAGATCAGATATGTGATCAACATGGATTTAGAATTGGATTGATTCTCATATGGATTCTTTTGTTTCTCCAGGAGGCGGACACAGTTGTTTCAAAGACAGCGATGAAGCCAGGATGAGATCAAAGAGGAAGAAGTTCTGGGAAAAAGCAGTTGATACAGAGGAACTGTGTGGACCAGGTGAAACATGGTGGGGAGTTAAAGGAGAGATGAGAGACGATTTTAACCACACGAACACGCCAATCTCATACAATCAGCATTTTCAAAACAGTCGGTACGTAGAATCGATTCTCGATGTGTATTGGGAGCTACCTCCGGTTGCAGGACCATCATTGACACATCAATCGCGGTATGACCCTGCTCGTTCGACTCCACCAATCGTAGCAGATGGGAAGCACCGTCTGTTCCAACGAGTGGGTTTAGGTCGGCTGGATAAGTCAGTGTTCAATGGCTATACTCAAATGGTTTACCTTGAGATATCCAAGCCCGGGTCATAGAGATTGTGTGATTCCTGCAAAAAGAAGAGTTTTATTTACCTTAGCTTATTTTTCAATTTCCTCTTATAAGTTAAAAAAACTAAAGTCTGTTAATACAGGAGATTCTTTCTACTGTGGCTTTTTCATGTGTCTTGGTCGGTTGTGAATCTCTCTTGTGATGTGATGCTTTAGCAGGTTTAAATTTTAAGGTAGGCAACGTTTGTCTTGTTCCTTGATTAATACTAGTCGGTTTAGATTATCTTAAACTTAGGCGAAATGTTTAGCAAACCGGAATAGAGACAACTGTTGTGTTTTCTTTATTGTTGGGCCGAACAAGAAGACACAAGCCATGGGCCGAGATTCTCTAAATTATTACGATGAGAAAGAGCCTATTGATCTAGTAGAATTAGCAATTCAAGCAAATCTCTGTGCTTGGAACCATGGCCGAGAGATGGACGAACACGGCTCTACTCGTTATCGATATGCAGGTCTCTCAACATGTGAATATCTTGTAATTTGGTAGTGATAGGGTTTCGCTGGTGTGTGTGTTTTTGGGATTTGGGGAGTATATGTTGAAATATTTGTTTTTGTGTGGGCAGAACGATTTCATAGAGGAAGATTCTGTTATGCAAGTGAAAGGTGGGAAATCTATAGTTGCTAATGTTATCAGAGTCGTAGAACTCGCAAGGCAGCGTGAATCCTCGTGATTTGGGTACTTTCTCCTTCATCTCTCATAGTATTTCTCATGGAATGGATGGAGTTGTAGCAGTTTTCTCATGATAGGGTTGTGTCCTGCTATAAGAAGAATTCGTTAGCAGAATCCAAAACTAAGCTCTGTTTTGTTATATTTTGCTTGCAAGCTCTGTTTTCAGAATCTAAGTGTAAGATCTTTAGTTTCTCTAAGTCAACTGTAGTAAGTACTATTGATGAGAAATGAGAGCTTCTTAATCGTTTTTTTAGGTTGTTAGGGAACATGATCCTCAAGGAAGAGATGTTGAAATATTCAGACGCCATCACTACAATTCTGAGAAAGTCGGGCCAACTGTTAAAGACACCGTAGGTTCAGAATTGGTAGATGGATTGGTCATTAAAGAAGAAGAAGACTATAAGATAGTTAAAACCCGTTTCAGCGCTTTCTTTGGAACCAATCTTCATTCCTTCTTGCAAACTTCTGGTGTCAGCAAGTTAGTGATTGCTGGTGAGTATGTTCAAGAGTCTTAACACTATCATGAAACTTTTGTTGGACTCTTTTTTGTTTCTGTAACCCTTTTTTTGTGCAGGTGTTCAAACACCGAATTGTATCCGGCAAACGGTTTTTGATGTAGTGGAGCTGGATTATCCAAATGTGACTGTTATCACAGATGCCACAGCTGCTGCAACACCAGAGATCCATACCGGTAAAAAACTTTTGTTTGGTTTTTTTTTTTGTCTTTGTGGTTTAACAAAGTCATCTCCTTTGTTAGAAATCTTGTTTTCTTCATTGTCATCTTCGGAGAAAGGAACTAACATTGTCGTTACTTTCGTTGGATCAGCGAATATTCTTGACATGAAGAATATAGGAGTCAAGACTCCTACTTTACACGAGTGGTCCGAAGAATCTGCTTGAGATCATTCGAATCACATATACTAATCATCCTAAACTCTTCTTCTAATCTTTTTCTTGTTTGTATATGTAATGAAGAAAGAAACTCAAGAAATAAAATATAATGTTGTTGTAAGTTAGAAAATCTCCTCTTTGCTGTATTCATTTCTTTGTATCCCGTCCAAAAAACTAACTTATTACATTTACTATAATGTGAAAATTATCATTGGATTCCGAATGTGTAACCTTTTCTTTATCTAAAACACATCTTTTGCTAGTAAGTGATGCATTGGCTTTGAAACAATAATAGTTAGCTAGTTTTTTTTTTGGTTACAAAACAATAATAGTTGTGAAATAGAATAAATAAATAAACACTATTATTTAGACACATAGCTTGCCATGAACACTAACTTTAAATGTTGTGTCGATCGTAACTTCTTTAATAATGAGTAAACACATTAATAGACATCATCATATTATGTTAGTTGAGAGAGACTTCACATTGAATTTCTATTTCTTTCTTGTAATTAGTACATTTTTACTTACTGATGCGTGCATGTACCTGATAATAATGATGCACAATTTATATTGTTCAAGGAAGAAATCAAGCGAGGAAAGTGTAGACTAATAATGGAGTATAAAATACTTGGAAGTGACGTTTATGATTATAGAAAATAAAAAGTGGGAAGATCTAGAGGGTTGATGTAACACAGCTCATTTCATGATTACGAGGGACATTCTTTTGTGTAACCCTTAAAACAATGGGGGGACTTTACAAGACAAGCGCACCTCTTTCACTTTCTTTTTCAAGTTATAATTATTGATCAAATGAAAGTCTACTACTACTAGTAGTATTTTTTTTGGTGGCATGTATTTTCACCTAAACAGTTTGATAGTGAATCAAAGTATATGAGTGTTTCTAAAAATTTTAAAATAGTATGTATTGTTTCCCATATGATGGATGATTTAACGTTTGAATTTACGATTATTGATTCCGAGGATAAAATAGAAGGTGCATACAAAAATGTGACAAGAGTTTTTTTTTTGAGATTTAGGATAATAGATTGATTTGACTTATGATAAGAAAGGGGACAATAAAGTGTTGAAATATCAAAGGCATGTTCATGAATTTAGATTAAAAAAACAAAAACAGAAAAAGAGAGTAGGAGCTAGAAAAGAGAGGGTCCTTTGTACATACATACATATTTGTAAGTGAAATAAAACGCGTTGTTGGTTTTGTTAATTTTCTAACAATTTTTTTGATAATAATAATAATTTCGACATTAACTTTTCTGCAAGACTGGAATTTATTTTTCCAACGAGTATTTAACAAACAACTAAACAGAGTATAAAAACCCCAACTTCTAAATTCCAATAATCACAACAAGAAGAAGGAGACAAGCTGGTAAATAACTTGTGTGTAAATAGAGAAGGGATTTTGAACAGAATTAGAAGAAAAAAAAAAATTAGAGAGACCAAAACATTGAATAAGAAAGGCGAGTAGGTGAGAAAAATGAGGTCTGACAAAATATATTTATTTTTCTTTGAATTTGAGAAGAAAAACTAAGTCTGAAACCTGACACATACCTCAATAGATCTTTCCTTCTTGAAGTAAGAAATGGAAGAAAAATTTTAGGGGTTGGCGTGTAAGTCAAGCAATCTTTGTATAATAATAAAAACGTGTTTCAGACAAATCCAATTTCTCAACAGTTTCTTCTTTTGGAACTGTCCCAGAATTATCTTCGTCCACAATCTCTTCATATATTCACACCATTTTTATATATCAATAATCAAAATTAAAGATTCTGTAATGTTTTCCACTCGGTAAGTCGTAAATAAAATATTCGCCAAAATATATGTATCGTGAACATCTCTTTGGACTGTGCTATTTCACAAGCCTCTTTTTTTCATAAAAGCTGAAAAGCCAATAGTAAAAACCAAAATATGTTAGCATTTACTTTTTTGTTATATCGACATACAGTGTTATGTGTTATGTGTTTTAATATAAAGTTTCTTCTCCATATGTAGCAGTGTCGTTTGAATTTGGATTTTCTTGAAATCGGTTTAGCCAACCAATTCGTGTTTGGTTTTTGTGTTAAGGTAGGTGTTAAGGTACAACGAGTCTAACTAAAAGTAGTTTTAACAATCAGAAAGTAAACTAGTTATGATGATCACACACAATTTTATAATGAAATGACATAATGAGTAGTAGTAGATTAATAAGTTTGTCAAAAAGGAGATTGCAGAGTATCCAACACCCACGTGCAAGGCAAATGACCATGTCACTTTCATCATTATGGCTTTTTGTTCACCTTTTTTTAAAATATATTTTTTATGATAATTTCAAATCTAAGAAAATATTTTAAGAGATTTTTTTTGTTGTTGTTTATAAACCGGAGAATTCTATAGTTGATGTCTTGATTAATTTCGAATTATTTTAAATGTCAGGAGTTTGGTATTTAGATGTGGATGCAATAAAGACTGAAAATGACTATTTTTGTAGGTGGTGGTGAATGATGTATGGAATGATGACTTATGAATGAATGGATGTTAGGGTGTTTCAATTCCCCTTATGCAATTGTAGTATAAGAGTTGTCAATCTAATCTGAGTATTTGTGAACAATCAAGATGTGCATATGAGTCTAAGTCAAGCCAGATGTAAAGGTTGTTTGTCACTAACAATCCTATGATGAAATAGAAAGTGCAGAAAGTAAAACTACAAGAACTAGGAGCTAAATGCAAATGGAACATAGTGATTATGACAAACAGAAATAGAAACTATGGAAATGCAAGAATTGAACTAATGCAAGGTAAGTAATGAACAAGATACTAAATGAATGCAACAGAAATGCAACTAGGGTGAAACAGGACAAACATAAATCATAAACACAAGTTCTGGGTTGGAACTCGAGCAAGCACTCGATCGAGTGCTGATCGAGTGCAGGGTCGAGCTGGACAAATACGCAAAACAGAGCAATACAAGAAAAACAGAGCAATACCAAAACGAATCAAACAACGATCAAACAACAGGATTTAAGCTAAGAAATCAATAAACAAGGAAGGTCTTGAGGAGGGATTCATGGGTTGGACTATGGTTGAGGTCATCTAACCTGGTCAACAAATCTCAAACAACTTGAGCTAATCTCTAGACATATATTTCTAAGACATGTTTAATCCACTCTCATGGCAAGAAACAATCAAACTCATGCATCTCTAGACTTGTTCTCACAAAGTAAAGAATCTACACAAGCAGGCATTAAGCAATATGTCAAAAATCAAACAAGACTTCTAATCTCTTAGCAAGCCTAATGATAGTCTCTAGATCTAGCCTTATCTATGCTCCTTAGACATTGGTGTGATGCTAAGAGGCTTGAAATCAGATCCTACCCTCTCAGATATAGGATCAGCATTAAGAACATCTAGCCTAGAAGAGATCTACAACAATCAAGCTTGACCAAATCAAACAAACCTCAAACACAACCCAGCCTAACCCATCCTCAAGATCCTAAGCAACTACTCACAAGCATACATGATGAACATCAAAATCATAAACCCAGAAAATACTGAAACTTGCATCATTAGAAAGATAAATCAAAGATCTACAATATTGAAGAAAGAACCAAACTCAAATTCTCAATATTAAGAAAGTTATGAAACCAACAATATTGAAGAATTTAGTCTTTTTCTCCTTTTTAAAAGAAGTACAAGATCTAAGAAAATAAAAATGCAAAAGGAATAATTCTAAAAAAGGTAAAAACTAGGTTTTAGACTCTCTAAAAAGCTGGACCTTTTGGTGGCTGCAAGTACAAGCCCTTATATAGAAAATGTAGTGGAAGCCCTAAAAACGCTAGAAGACAAAATAGCCAAGCGGCTCGACCAACTCGACCTGGTGCTCGGTCGAGTGACCGGTCGAGTTGGCTCCTCTTGTGCTCCTCCCACTCGGTCGAGTCCCTCTCAGCACACGGTCGAGTGTCTGGTTGAGTGGGCAGTCGAGTTGGACTCCGGACCTTGGTTCTTCAGCCTTAGCTCTCTTGCTTTCTCCTCATGATTGCTTCACTTCTCCTCAGCATTGCTTCCATGCTCCTTAAGCTCCAAAATCACCTGTTTATGCATGAAAAGATGCAAATGCAATACAACTAAACTCTAATGCAAGAACAGTCCTAAAGCTATGCAATAATGGTCAAAATGGATAGCAAAAGATGCAAAAGATGTGAATATATTAAGGGAAAACAGGGTAAAATATATGAACATCAAAGACCACAACAAAGTTCAGATAATGATTTTTGTTTTTAAGTTTTTGGGTTCTACTAAATTAACGAGTCTTATGATCTGCAATGATATAATTTTATGGTAACTAATTAAACGATCAATTTTTAAAAAAATATACTTATATTTATTATTTTTTGGATGTTACCTTAACAAATTAAATACCAATGATAAGTATATATATACTTCAGTTTCTATCCACATATATTTTTATAGTATTGTATATAACGCATTTCACTATTTCATATTCTCAAAATCTAGAAGTATTTGTTTTCGTTAGATATTTTTGATGAATGTTTTTATTTTTGCATTCACTATTCGGATTTAGTCACATCAAAACTATAATTGTCAATTTGGAATGGATGGTTGTAGTCTAACCTATTTTATTAGAGAAACTTTTGGGGATAAGTAATGGGGTTTGGTCTAAAAGCGACATTAGCAGAGGGAAAAAACTAATTTAATTTACTATCTTCGAAGTAATTACTACTACTGTACATTGTAAAGTCCGAAACTTCTTAGATAAAGTACTACTGTATGTTGGCAGCAAATCATGTTCTTTCGTACGGAATTCGTAAGATCATAAGCTTGGGTTTTAATACGTGCATCTGGACTGAACCATGGATCCCAGATACGCCAACACGGCCACCCCAAAGTTTAAATAATGAGAGAAATCTTTTGATTTGTGTTAACACCTTGATAGATTTTAACACAAAAAAGTAGAAAATTAAACGTCTTCGGGAACTCTTCCCCCCCGAAAGAAATTACCCTTATTTTGGGGATTAAACCGAGTTTGAATGCCTCGAGGGAAGGTTATTCTTGGACTCTGACAAAGTCTGGAAATTTTACCGTCAAATCTGGATATGCTGGTGACCTCCCTTCTCAGGGACCTAGTGTTACGACACTTAAGGCGCAAGCATGGAAGTTAAAAACATCACGGAAGCTTAAGCATTTCGTGTGGCAATGTGTGACTGGGTGTTTGGCAACATGTCAACGTCTGCATTATCTCCATATTGGTAGAGATAAAGTTTGTCCTAGATGTGGAGCGGAGGAGAAAACTATAAACCATATGCTATTTGAATGCCTCCCAGCCCATCAAGTATGAGCTTTATCGAAAATCCCCTCACATCCTATGGTATTCCCTTCATCTTCCCTATATAGCAACCTCGATTTTCTATATGGGCGTGGTAAAAACTCTGGTGCAACTGATCAAAACTTGAGAACGTTCCCGTGGATGATGTGGTACATTTGGAAGGGAAGAAATAAGAAAGTGTTTGAAAATATCTCTGAATATCCGCAAGATACACTGGAGAAAGCTATCCAAGAAGAAAAAGTTTGGAGAAGAGCAAATAACAGAGACTTAGCACCAGCGGTAGTAGAAGCAAGCATACCTTCGATCCCAATTTCTCAAGAATCTCTTGTATGTTTTATAGATGGATCTTGGCATACAGAGATGGATAGGAGTGGGCATGGCTGGATTGCGTCTATCGGTGATAGAATCCTGCACATGGGGCTAAAAGGATCGTGCAGAAGCTTATCCCCATTGCATGCAGAGTTAGATACCCTTATTTGGGCTATGAAGTGCTTTTTAGCGTTGGACTTGGATAAAACTCTTTTTGTTACGGATTGTTCAGACCTCCTAAGGATGACGTCTAATATCGAGGATTGGCCGACTTTTTTATCAGAATTGAAAGATTTTATTCATTTCGGAGATAGATTTGCTAGTTTTAGTATAAGATATATTCCCCGAGAGGATAATATTCGTGCCGATAAACTTGCGAAATGTGCAAGAGCATGAGGTTTCTGTTTTTCCCATGTAAGCTCGTCGGTACCTAATTGGTTCTCTCGAAGAAAGTCATCTCCAATAACTTAATATATAGGGTTTGATCGGAAAAAAAAAAGTTTATTAGTAAATAAAGGTCATACATTGTTACATGGTTGTGGTATCTACTATTTTATTAGTATTTTTTTTTTGGGCCAACTCTTTGTGGAAATGTTGACTTATTAGTGTGATTTGGAGAAAGTGAAGCAACAAAAAAAACTTTAAAATATGATTGCACTTACTTTGATGACTCTTCTTCTATTTCTTTATAATGAAAGAAAGAAATCAAATTAGAAAAGTTTCAATTTGTCAAGAAAAGAGGAAGAGAGACAGCCAAAACAAAAGCTGTTAACCTCATGGGATGTTTTCCATTTCTCAATTATTAGTAAACTTTTGTTATGATTTTGATCCCTTCCTTTTTGGTAATGGGATGTGATTTGTGAAAGCTATTTTACGTGTTTAGTTACAAGATTGTGATTAGCACTTGTAAACCTTTCAAGTTGAGGAGATGGAACAACTTTATTTATATGTAGGCCTGATCATTAGAAGAAGACTTCTTCAGAAAGATAATGAATTATTGAAAATATGTGACTAGTCAAGAAGAAAAATTGAAGTTTTCTTCATTCCCTTACTTAAGAATGATATGCGCTTGGCAAGCTTTGAGCTCATAATTTCAAGTATAGGCTGATCTCTTGGAGTAAGTAAGTAAACATGTGTGCGATCAGCAACCCTTATAAAACCTAGAACACTAATGAGATGTCTTACAAAGACGACTCCAATGTTCAAAAGTTGAGACATCTCAATATATTTAAAAAACCAATTTAAATAAGATTACATTTATTAACATATTTTCAAATAATTTTCTGCTGGCTTGAAATAGAAATAGATTTTTTTAAAAAGGATTTATTTCAAAAACAAGTGAACAGCACTACCTTTTTATGTTTGATGTAAGTAACATGGAACATTGAAAGTTGAATGTACAATGTACTGGTTGTTTTTTTTTTGTAAATATCTATATATACACATCTTTATATGTTAATTTTCATATCTATATCCATATATTTTGTTTTTTAAAAAAAGAAACATATTTTTCTGGCATTTATTAATTAACTTGTTTTTAGCAAGATTAGGAAAATGACGTTTAATCTAACTTTCTTTCCTCCTACTTTTATATAACTAAGAATGAAAAACCCATCAATTGACGTTTTTATATAACTAAGAAGAAAAATGACGTTTAATCCTATTTTTATAACATTTTCGTACAATATTATGTATGTAAATAATTTTTTTTACTAATTAACTCGTTTGAGTTAATTTTTTTGTAGTAAAAAAAAATGAAAAATCCACTAAAAAACCAAAAATTGTCGTACGCAAATAGGATAACCTTCACTCTATATAAAAAAAGAAGTTAAAAACCATTAGGATAATAAGTTGATTAAAAAATTGATACAAGTAGAGTAGTAGTATTAATTTATTTGGCTTAAGATTAAAAAAAGAAGAATGGTAAGTATATTTAAATATCTCTCTCTCTCTGCCCCCATTTATTATTGCTCACTCGTCGCAGAAAACAGAGATTCCTCGCTGTCTGAACTGAAATAAGATCGCATTAACTCTTTTTAGCTCTCTCTCACAAAGACAAAGATCTTCTTCTTCTTCTTTCTTCTCTCTTCTTCTTCTTATCTTTCCCGTTAAGCTAAGCTGAAGAAAGGTAACACAATGGAGAACCCTCCGGATCAAAAAGACTCATCAAAGGAGATGCTTCAACCAAGTAGTAGTAGAAGAAGAAGCAGAGCCAAGGGTGGTCTTCTCACTATGCCTTTCATCATTGGTAAATACTAAAACATTACATCTCTCACTTTAATTTTTTCTTCTCTTTAACAAAACCCAAATCTTGATTCTAAATTCCCTCTTCTTCTTGTTATATATACAAACTGGGTGAAGGAAACGAGGCGTTCGAGAAAGTGGCGAGCTACGGGTTGTTACAGAACATGATTCTTTACCTGATGAATGATTACAGATTGGGAGTTGCCAAAGCTCAGACAGTTTTGTTCATGTGGGTCGCTGCTACTAATTTCCTGCCTCTCGTTGGAGCTTTCCTCTCAGATTCGTATTTGGGTCGCTTCCTCACTATCGCCGTTGCTTCTCTCTCCGGTTTCCTGGTAATTTCCGTCCCCTCTCTCTCTCAATTTCCCGGTTTATTCTTCTTCATTTTACCGATTTAATCCGGTTCGTTTTCAACTCTGTGTTACAAAGTTTTTAATTCAGACACTTGAATGTTTTCAAGACTAATTTGGGTGAAAATAATCATATCTTGCGGTGGTGTGTGTAATCCGTATTTTTCCTTTACTTGGCATCTGATAATTGGACCGAACCTACTTGGCATCGGTAATTGTGAGTTAAAATTCCGGTTTGACAGTTTTCGATGATTGAACTTGACTTTACTTGTGTCGACAACAAAAAGAAGATTCAATAAAATCTAACCAAGTCATAGAATTAAGAGCCTTAGAAATTAAATGGTACGAGGTTTTCTAACTAATTTTTTTAAAAAAAATTATTTAAATTCTCGAAATAGTGACTTTTTTTTTTGATATGGTAATATTTTTTTTACCGTGCGTTTCCTGTCTCATTTGGTAGCTGTATATATATTTGCGTAAAGTATAGTAAGACTTATAATATATACAGTGAAATTTCTATTTTAAGAGTTGATATGATTAAGCACTATAGAAGCCTCTTTCCATTAAGAGTAAAAAATTTCACATGTTGCATGTGCTACCCTGAAATTGCTGTCCAATGAAATGTAAACTAAACCGCTTTGTCTTTTCTTTAATGTTTTTGTGTGTCCATCAACAAAATAAAAATATCAAAGTCGGTTTTATTAAATTCGAAGCCAGGTGTTCTGATATGTCCCATGTGGGTTTATATAATAACATGTCTTAAATAATCATCATAAAAGTATTTTAAATCATCATTATTAATTAAATAATCCCATTTTTATTCTTTTCAAAATCTTGTTGCTTACCTTATGGTTTATGGCCTTTCTTTCGCAAGTTGTGATTGCGAAAGACCACACTGCTTGAATTTTTATTTTTTTGATTATTTTGATAAGTTATATATGATTATGAGTCCATATATATGGGTCAAGGCTGACGTAGTTGACCCCACATTTTGCCACCATTTAAGGATTTGACATTAGTTTTTGGCCAACATATAAGTGTTAGACATGAAAGCAATATCGATTGGTGTGACCCATGTTTTTGTACTACTCGTCCCATTCTTGATCTCAAACCTTTTTTTATCTCACCCACTTGAAAAACAAACCTTATCATATACATACATGGTGACATCAGTACATCAATTGATTTTGAAATCTCTAGCTATAGCAATCATTCATCTCGAGTATCAATCATTTTCCGTAAGAAATTATAATAATGTTCTCGTATGATTGTGACCAATTGACGTACGTATAGTTCTCTGATCTAAAACTTAGATTCTTGTTCTTGGAAGTACTTTTCTTTGAAGTCATCTTACGAATGAATTAAAAACTACATTTTTATTTTTGTAAAACGACAAAATCTAACCTGCACAGTGCACACTGTATATATACCCTCTCTTTTACGTAACTATTATTCGATCTATGTCAATTTTTGATTTTATACTGTTTTAATTTAGTGATTTTACTACCATTTTAATAATTTTTTTGAATCAAAACGTTGCAGGGTATGGTGGTACTATGGCTAACGGCAATGTTACCGCAAGTGAAGCCATCACCTTGTCTAGCAACAGCCGGAACCAACTGCAGCTCGGCGACATCTTCACAATTGGCTCTTTTGTATTCCGCATTCGCACTTATATCGATTGGATCAGGAGGAATCAGGCCATGTTCTTTAGCCTTTGGTGCTGATCAATTGGACAACAAAGAGAATCCTAAGAACGAGAGAGTTCTTGAAAGCTTCTTTGGTTGGTACTACGCTTCTTCATCGGTTGCTGTCTTGATCGCTTTCACCGTCATTGTTTACATTCAAGATCATCTAGGATGGAAAATCGGGTTTGGGATACCCGCGATTCTCATGCTGCTCGCGGGGTTCTTGTTTGTTTTCGCTTCTCCTCTCTACGTTAAACGCAACGTGAGCAAGAGTCTGTTCACTGGTTTAGCTCAAGTGGCTGTTGCAGCTTACGTGAACAGGAAGTTAAGTTTGCTGGATCATCATGACTCCAACGAGTGTTATTATCGTTTGAAAGATTCTGAAGTCAAAGCTCCAAGTGACAAATTGAGGTAAATTGGAATCCATTTCATATATATAATTCTTGATTAGTTTTTTGTTTTTTTTTTATATTGACACTTTCAAGCAATTGTTTAGGTTTATAAACAAAGCTTGTGTCATAAAAAACCGCGAGGAAGACCTTGGTTCTGATGGTTTAGCCTTAAACCCATGGAGGCTATGCACAACGGACAAAGTTGAGGAACTCAAGGCGTTGGTCAAGGTGATACCGGTATGGTCCACTGGGATAATGATGTCGATAAACGTAAGCCAGAACTCGTTTCAGTTGCTTCAAGCTAAATCAATGGACCGACGTTTAAGCAGCGGTTCGACCTTCCAAATCCCAGCTGGATCTTTCGGTATGTTCACAATCATAGCCTTAATCTCATGGGTCGTTCTGTACGACCGTGCAATCCTCCCTTTAGCTTCCAAGATCCAAGGCAGACCGGTTAGGGTCAATGTCAAGATTCGAATGGGATTAGGGCTGTTCATATCCTTCTTAGCAATGGCGCTTTCGGCAACTGTTGAGCATTACAGAAGGAAAACCGCGATAAGCCAAGGACTCGCAAACAACGCCGACGCAACAGTGAACATCTCAGCGATGTGGCTGGTACCACAGTATGTGTTACACGGTTTAGCAGAGGCCTTAACCGGGATAGGACAAACAGAGTTTTTCTACACAGAGTTCCCTAAAAGCATGTCCAGCATAGCTGCTTCGCTGTTCGGTCTAGGAATGGCGGTGGCTAATATCTTGGCTAGTGTGATTCTAAATGCGGTCAAAAGTAGCTCAAAGAAGGGAAACGTTAGCTGGATTGAAGATAATATCAACAAGGGTCACTACGACTATTACTATTGGGTTTTAGCGATCTTGAGCTTCGTTAATGTCATCTATTACGTTGTGTGTAGCTGGTCGTATGGTCCTACGGTAGATCAGGTGAGAAATGACAAGGTTAATGGTGTGAGAGAAGAAGAAGAAGAGGAAGTTGTTAAATTAAACTAAGATCCAGAAATGGTTGATCACAAATGGTACTGTTCGTGTGTTATAAAAAAAGCTATATATTTGTATGTAATTAGATTATTATATATAATGGATTTTGGATTTTCTTAGGATGTAGAGGGATGATGTTAAATTAATGGGTGTGCTTAATTTATTACAAAAAGCCATTTGTGTGTATGATACTAGTATTTGATTGAAGAGAATCAAATTTTCAATATTGGTAATTTTATGTGAAAAAAAATCAAAGCTTACTAAGAAGATCAGAAACATTGGGTATGACTTTGACGCTAAGAGGGGACATCCACAACCTTCCTGTGGCTATGATTTCTCCACTTGTTTCTCTTCTGATCTCAATCACAACTGATTTTAATCCTCCATTAATCCCATTCACTCTTGCTTCTATCTCTACCGATTCCTGCGATTTGTATAATTATTACTACTAATAATAGTAATAATGCACTTACCTAATTTAGTAATTTCCATGTTTCATCTAATGTATACAACGTGAAAAATGAGTTAAGATGAGTGATAGGAAAGCGAACTTGAATCTTGGCCCTTGAATAAAACGAAGAGTTAAGATCAAGAGAGGAATTTAGCCCGTCGCCGGTGGAGTACACAGCAGCAGCTCCGATCGAATCCATTACCGCCGTCATCACTCCGGCGTGCCAAGCTCCATCTTCTCCCTAAAAATCATCTTTCGTTGTTAGTAAAAAGATTGAAAAACTCGATTCGATTCGATGGATGAGTAGTTTTGTTACGTACCGCGACACGATCTGTGACGAGTAGTTTACATCGTAAGACTCCTTTCCCGACATGGATGAGTTCTAAGCCTTGCAAGATTAATCCCTCGAACTCGCTTTTGCCGTTGCCTTGTGCTATCTCTTCGAGATACGATGATGTCGTTTTAAGGACCGTGGAATCTACCATCTCTCTTTTACGTGCTCGTTACAGAACAACTTGCAAGTCGAATATATGAACGGATCGGATCACTAGAGTTAATTACCACTATAACCTTTGTGTTTGTGGAATGATTACTGATGATTAGCGGCCTCAATGATTTACCGACACTCTCCTCCTTTTCACACTTAACGATTGTTACGTTCACCACGATAAACATTGAAATATATATTATATAGTATAATGGAGATCACTTTCCAAATACTTTGGTCTTGACTCTTGACTCTGGACATTATTCAGTCGAGTAAAAAAAAGGAAAATACATTTATGATTTATGCATGTATATTTCTATGTTTAACAGCGAAAGAACAATGAGTAACAGCGAAATCCATGGTTGACTTAGGATTTATTCTTGATTATCCAGAGATTTCTTTAGCTCTTTCTTGTTTACCTGCAATTCGAAATATACTCCAAAAGCTAAGAATGATATCTCTTATTTGATTACATCAAACAAATTTTCATTCAGGGGGAAAAAATAGCTACCTTTCCCATGGCGTTGCGGGGCAAGCTCTCCCATATTAGCAACCGCGTTGGTAGCTGAAAAGATAAAGACTATTATCAGCAAGAAAATAAATACTTTGACAAGACTGTTGGATAACATTTTGGCATATTTTGAGTACCTTGTAAGGAGCAAGCTTGTCTTTAGCCCAACCGCTCAGTTCTTCTAAGGTCATTACAGGTTTTGACTCGTCTTCTCTTCTCTTCTTTGCTTCTGTCTCTGCTACAATTATCGCAGTAACGGCTTCCCCATAATCTTTGTCTGTTAACCCCAACACGCAACATTCTGCAACCGTAGGGTGCTGCATAACACATTCCAGAGATTTCATTCAACGAGATCAAGCTCTCTCGGTTTAGTAATCTTAAGTTCTATTCCCTATCTCTCAATGAGAAAAATAGCTTCTGATACTCAAAGACCCAAAAAAACGAAAATGGATGTTTACCTCGAGAAGGGTTGATTCGATTTCCAAGGCAGATAACTTGTATCCTCCAACCTTCATAATGTCAGCGCTATTGCCTGATCATTGCCAGAGAAGAAGAAGAAGATATTAAGAGAAAACCACAAACTACTCTTAATTTGTATTTGAATGTATTTATTGGTTCTGCTTACGTCCTAGAATCACGTAATATCCATCCTCATCCACTCTACCAGCATCTCCCGTCTTGAAGTATCCATCTTCCGTAAATGATTCTTTAGTCACTTCTGGAAGATTCCAGTACTCCTTAAACAAAGATGGGCTTTTAACACAAATCTCACCCACTCCATTCGAATCATTTTCATCTTCTTTAATTTTAGCCTATCATATTGACACACTTTTTCAGTATTCATGTCAACAGTATTAGTACTTCAGCTGTGTGGCATTGGTAAAAAGGTATTGAATTTGGACCTAAGAGAAAGAGGATCTCACTGACCTCTACACCAGGAAGCGGTTTGCCGACAGTACCTGCCTTCCTTTCGCCCCGTAAGGGGTTTGATATTGCCATTACAAACTGGGAATATTTGACAAAATTTTTAATTCAGTAGATGTAACTACTAAGAACAGGCTTTGGCTAAGGTATTTTATTATTGTAACTAAAAGAGACAGGAAAATCTACTTACCTCAGTCATGCCATATCTTTCCAATAGACGATGACCTGTGATACTTTCCCATTGATGCATGACAGGTCGAGGGAGAGCAGAGGAGCCAGACATCTAAGAAATGTATTTTATCCGCAAATATGTAAGCACTTATTCCACCAGAATTTGAAAATAGAACAGCCGTCTAAGCATATACATGATAATCACTAAGCTGAATTTGCATTTCTAGGAGATATTTGGTTGCTTACCATTAGGCGAAGCTTCCGTGCAGCAGAAGCACTAGAGTCCTGCATCTCTTTATCCATTGCTTCATAACCTTGTATCAACCGAGTATACATGGTTGGAACCTGTTTATTACAACATTCACTTTAACCACTTGAAAGTAGCTAAATCTTTATATGACTCTCTTTTTTGTCTCAAGCTAAATTTCTCTTAAGCAAAATGTGTTTGCTTTTCATATCTAGAGGGCCTGGAAAGTGATCGACTCAGCCAAGACTATGGTACATAGTAAAATTGAGTTATCTGGCGCTGAATACTTCCCTCGATTCAGATATGAACCCAAAATATAAACATATACAAATAAGCTTGCTATTTTGGTTCAAGAAAAGGCTGATACAACTTGAAATCAACGCTTAACTTGACGCAGGGACAACTAATTCATGAATTAGAAATTTTTTTGAAGGAATAAAAGCAAAATCGAAGACTTACTCCAGTGAATACAGTTATGGCGTCGTCAGTTTTTTCATCATTAACGGGATATGATTCACGCCATCTACGCCAGATTCCGCTAACACTAAATTTGGGCAAAAACTCAACCTTCAAAGAGGAATGTAAACATCAACTAAAAACCTATAACGAGCTTGATATTTTCAGACGTTAAATGTATATTGAAAGAGCTAGCTAAGCAAATACTGATAGTATAAGTTACCGAAGATCGCGCGTAAAGAGGAGCAAATAAAGCGTTAAAAAGCCCATGCACATGATGTAGTGGGAGGCAGTGGAGAATATGATCAGCAGATGTGTACTCCCAAGCTTCAGTTAACATTTTCACCTGCACATATAAAAGCTTATAACTTATAAAGTGGTGCATCATAATTTCGCTTACTCACTGGAGAGACAGAGAAATACCCTAAAGCTCATAAGAAGATCACAATTTTTATCAATATAACATATGCAGCAACATTCTAATGCAGGTTGAAAGGATTTTAAACATGACGTGAGCTACATATGGAGTTCGGGATATATATACCTGGGAATTGATGCTGTTGTGGGTATGGACAACTCCTTTTGGCTTACCAGTTGTACCACTAGTGTAGACGATCAATGCTGGATCATCTGCACAAATAAAGGCTGATGTAATGCAGAAAAGACAGACCAATAATTGCCTGAATGTATGGGAGCAGAAATTAAAAGAGTAGCCTCAAATATAAGTTCATCATTTCAGGACTATTTAGAATTTACCTAGAAATTTTCCTTCTGTTTCAAAACTATTGTCCTGAAGCTGATTGCTAGCAACAGTTGCCGAAGTTGAGTCAACAACAGGAGGAATGAGATGAAATTGAGCGCCACTCTTTGCTGCGATAGTTTTCATAGTTTCACTATGGTCCTCTGTGCTCAATAACAGAGATATATCCTGAAAACCATAAACAATGATGTTAGAGTCCAAGAAAAATGTTAATAGTTCTTACTCAATAGTAATTAGCAGTTTACGGCACACTTCTAAGCTTGATTAATGAATGAATATGGTAGAAAACAGAGCCAACCAGTCCAGAACAACCTAGGCCTTCTAATATATCTGTTCTACTTAATTCTACTTTTTGGTCATGGGGGAGAACAACTGATGCCAGAAAAAACCAAGAGCTTGGATATGGATCAAAATGCAGAGATCACAAAACTAAGATCACGATTACTTACGAACTAACAAACAGTTTCTTGAAGATTGAGTGGCCATAACCGAAATTAAACTTCCAAGAAAATAAGAAGAAAAAATAGATTTCATACCGAATCATTCATCACATGTAAGAGTTCAGCTTCTGGATAGCTAAGTGCAAGTGGAACCGCTACACCACCACTAAACCATGTTCCAAGGACTCCAGCAACAAACTCAGCAGAAGGTTTTGCCACAATTCCAATTCTAGCTCCTTTAAGACTACCAAACCCTTCATACTTCTTAGTTTCACCTCCCTACGATATCAAGAGTGGAGAAAAAAAGTCAATAGCATAAAAATGTGAGATGGCTTCAAGTAGAGATAATGGCCACAAACATCAAACCAATCACCACCATACATTATCTTTGCAGAATAATTTAGATATGGTCAAGGCAGACGATATGAGCTGGCCATAAGAGTAACTCTTTCCATCGGCTTTAATCGCAATCCTATCAGAGGAACTAGAAGAGCCTTCTGAACAAGCTGCTTTAAACACTTCCATGAGTGAACCAGACTGTGACGCTGCAACATACACAAATAATTTCAGGTTAAAGAGATATCACATAGATATAATTCAGATCAATACATAAATAAATAAAGAGAAGTTTTTTGGTGATGCTGAAAATTTTGCAGTAAATTAAGACGAAAATAACACATAGTTGTTCTAATTTACGGATCATCAACGTTTATATATGGAAAGCACGAATCTTTGAGACATTTCGTCGAACATGTAACATGCGTGCCAGATCACAGAAGTAAACTCGGAGAAAGAGAGAACTTACAGAAGAGATGACGATTAGAGTGGAAGAATCGAAGCCCAGAATTGAGAAACGAAGCAGGCTGGAATCGAGGAAGACGACGACAGGAGTGAATTGCGTAGTAGTAATTGTGGTTGAGTCGATGGGTTGTAATTAAAGACAAAGAGTAGTTGAAACTCTTTAATGCCGTAGCGGTCATTTTTAGGTTTGCAGTAATGTAAATGTTGTTTATATGATATCGCTCAAAGATTTCAACTTTCTTTTTTTTTTTTTCTGTAGTCGTAGAGTCAAATTACGTAGCTGTTCATCTTAGGTTGCAATCGCGGAAACAAAAAACAACTACTTTCGTGGATCATGAAATAGCGACTGAAGCGTTTGACGACTTTATTCTCTTCGGAGACAAGACAATTCAGCCACGTGCGTGATTCTGACGATGAAAAAGCGAAGATGGTTTCTGTTTTGTTCTGTCGTTTTGTATCTTTGGGTAAATTATGAATGTTGAGAGAAAGAGAAGAAGAAGAAGAAACCTGGGGCTAGCTAAGTTAGTTAAGCACTTTTATTTTTAGTTTTGGTTAATTACTGATTAGCTCTTTTACCACTTGATTTATCATGTACTAAGTCATTAATTTCATTTTAAGTAAGGACCATCAGAAGAAATACATTAAACTGAAAATTAAAAGACCATCAGAAATATCGCAGCTCCACTCGTGGTGTGATCCTGACCGTTGATATTAACAGTTTTTTCAGTGGTTAGCTAACATTTTACAAACGGCATTCATTGATTTGAACTTTCTTGGTAGATTTTTTTATTTAAATGCCAACATGCAATTAATGTCTTCATACTTCAATCAACTATTTCCGACCCTGTCTAAACTTCCAAAACTTTTTTTTTTCTTTTTTTGTCAACAACATATAAAAATGGCTTATACAAGCCAAAACGAAGAAACATTGTTTACATAGGAAACTAAATACGGAACAGTACAAACTCGTCGTGCTAAATTATCTGCTTTACCATTCTGAGAGCGAGGAATGTAGACTAACTCAAACGAAACAAATTCCTCTCTATCTGCCTGTATGTCCTCCAAATAAGGCGTAAAAGATGGCCACTCGGCAGGTGAAGACACCATCTTCACTAAGTCGGAGCAGTCGGTGAGAAAGACTACAAATTGATTATCCGCCCCAATTATGCAACACATAGCCCAGTTAAGGGCCTCAAGATCGGCATGAAGAGGAGAAAGACTGCAGCGAAGGTTGGTAGCTCTCATAGTAGGGGATTACCCCAAGGTGACGTGCAAAATCATCCTCTACCCGCATAGCTATATGTTGCTTTCCAAGAAACATCCACAAAACAAATGTAACTCGACGAAGACCTGGGAACTCCTAATCTCCCATTCCCACCGAGTACACCTTCATTAATAGCCAACGAATCTAAAACCATATCCTCTGTCTGAGCCAAAGCCCATGTCTTTGCCTCATCTTCCGCTATCCTCAAAATAGCAAGGGAATTTGAATCCAGGTTATTGAAAAGTTTATCATTGCGCGCCTTCCAAATATACCACAAAATCCAGGGAAAGAATTCCTGTGTTGGAACATTGTCAAACCGCCAAAAGAGATAATCCATATTGGTGCATATTGGTGAAAACTGACTCCGATGGGAAAACACCTAGGCCTGCCGGAAAAGGTGACAAAGCCCAAACCTGCCTAGCTGGCGGACATTCAAAGAGGGCGTGATTAATTGTCTCCTCCCGAGAACCACATAGACCACACATATCATCAACACTTATACCATGTTTTGGTATATTAGCTTTAACCATCACACAGCCCGAAAGCACCTGCCACATAAAATGACGGAGTTTCGGGGGGGGGGGCATCTAATTTTCCACACAAAGGCCTGGAGAGACACAATAATGGGCCCAAAGACTTGCACCTCATATGGAGCCGTCAATTTTGAACGGAGAATGTGATACCCTGATTTTACCGAATATTTACCAGACTTAGTAAAGTGCCAACCCAGCAAATCTGGTTTGTGCGGTTGTCGCAAAGGTAAAGCAGAAACTATAGCCACATCTTCCGGGACAAACATAGCCGTAAGGTGAGCCATATCCCAGGAATGAGAATTCCTATCAATAAGGTTTGAAACGCATAGCAGAGGGTCAGAAGATAACCCTGTGCTTAGTGCTGGTCTCGGAGATTAGGCAGGGATCCATGGGTCAGTCCATACCGAAATGGAATCACCAGATCCTACCCGTTTAATCAGTCCTTTGTTAACCAGAGAGCGAACATAAACAATACTCCGCCACCCATAAGACGGCGAATAAGACTTAATTGGATCCAAAAGATCGGAGTGCTGATAGTAGCGGCCTTTAAAGACCCGTGCAAAAAGTGAATTCGGGACTGTTATTAGCCGTCAAAGCTGTTTGGCAAGCAAAGCCGTGTTATAATCATCCAAACACCTAAAACCCAACCCTCCATCATCTTTACTGTACCACAGTTTGTTCCAAATTTTTTTTTTATGGAACTATTACTAGTACCATATTTGACTTTAGTGTCTTTAAATTAAAATATATTAGGATTTATTAAATCTATAAAAACAAAATGTTAAAGTTGTATACATACCAAAATGTTTACTTGTTTTTTTACTCATATATAAAAAATTAGTAACAAAATACAAGAATTTAACTAGTGATAAATAAAATATTTTGGTAACAAAAAAAACTAATATTTCACATGGAAAACAAAACAAATCAAATCTTTTTTTTATTTGATCACAGATCAAAAGGACCTGTCATCTTTAGGTCCCGGGTTCGACTAGAAGAGAGGGCTAAAAAAAGCCAAAAAAAAAAAAAAAAAAA